>NW_026843501.1:5000-20000 GCF_019175385.1 Lycium barbarum
TACAAAAGGGCCATTTGGGGCCATCATATCAAATAGACCGCCTTAAGATCCGAAAGCAAAATCAGACAATAGACACGTAGGACCCTCGCCCCACATATATGACTACAGGCCTCTACCAACTCAAACAAAGACATATGGCGAGACAGGGCCCCGCCGTACCCAAATAGTCAGATATACCCAAATATATACAAAGCAAAAGAGTCTGTACCAAAAGTGGACTCCGGGTCGGATGAGAGTACTCCGGAATAGCAAGAAGTGAAGCCTACTGCGGAGGATCACCGATATCTGCACCTGCGGGCATAAAACGCAGCCCCCGAAGAAAGGGGGTCAGTACGAAATATGTTCTGAGTATGTAAAGCACGGAGTACAGAATTATAGATCAAAACCGAAAGCAAATCAAATGTCAAAGTGGGGTACAAACTGGTATGTCAAAATCTGTATCGAAATAATATATATGTATTTTATGCAAACAAAATCATGCAAACGCTTAAGAACGTGGTCGCCACTCCGACGCTGGCGCCACACACAGCATAACACCAGAAGGTTTCAAATCTCCGTACATCCCCGAACATAATCATAATCATCGGTGAGCGTATCGCATCACGAGCCATATCACAGCATAACTCCAAACGGAACCCGGCCCTATGGCGAAGCCTCGGGAACCGTAACACAGCATACGGCCGAATTGTCATAAGGCGCACGAATCAAAACCGGCCCGGGAACCGGTGAACGAAGTCATAATAAGGCACGAGCGGAGTCGTGAGCAAACAAATGCAAATCGTATTTCAAAATAGTGTTTCAAAACAAAGTAAACTCATAAGTCATATTAAAATACAAAATAGTCGAATACTTAGCCGACATAAAGTTACATTTTGCAAAACGTTTCCAAAATGGTCCATGTAATTCGGAACATAAATTAGCGCATCGAATAGTCCAAACATACCCCGTAGGAGGAGGTTCCAAAGATCGGAAGTGGTACTTTCGACTTTATCCTCAAAGGTGGCCCGAAGGGCAAATCGGGCATTTTGGGGTAGCGGACCCACCTCGAGTCGAAGTGAGGTGGCGAACATATTTTTACGAGCAGTTATATGCCAAGGGTCATACATAATCATTTCTAGGTTACCCGACCACATTTCGATAGGTTTCGGACGAATAATGGCATTCTAGCCAAAAGGGAGCCTTTAGGCTTCAATCGAATTGAATGAATAGTAACTTTCCTGTGGATCGGGTTTCGAGGAGCAGAAGTGCTCCGGAAGGTCTCGTATTCAACTAACACACTAAGATATGCCAAATAAAGAATTGGGAAGCTTTACATACCTCACAGACGTCGTAAGCTCTTCCAAAAGTCCCGTCCCGTTTCGTCAAAAATCTGCAAATGGTCAAAGTTACCAAATGAGATCCTTAGGCTCAAAAATGCCTTTAACTCCATATTTGCCTACCGAAATTTCGGCAGCATTTCCCCTATAAATCTAACATCCCCGAGGCGTAGCTCGGCTCAAATTAACCAACCACAACAGCCCACACATCAACAACCAAACCAAACAACAATCAAACCATTCTAGCTTTAAAGTTCTACATGACTTCTAACGTTGGCAACTTTCCATTCAAACTTTCAAAATCTCACTTCTATATTCACATAATTGTATTCATTTAACCATCCAACACTAGTCAAACACATTCCAAATTCAATCTAAGCCATACACGAAATTGCACCAAAATCAATTTATTTCCATAATTCTTCAAAACACTAAAATTCACAACGAACATTCTAACTAACGTCGTTTCATTCCGAATTCATCAACATCGATATAGATTCATATCTAAAGTCTATAACACCCCAGATATACATTGTTATACATAAAGATACCGAAGGTATACACTTTCCGATAATATCCAAATTCGTTTTCCACCGCTAATTTAATTCAACAATCAATCATTTACGATATAAGGATCACAACAACACATTATGCCAACTTAAACAAGATCAATTCAAGTCATTTCTTTCTTCCATAACTCACGGCCAAACACACTACACACACACACCCACGACTTTCTATTTACGTTAAAATTACGGGACCTCCATCTACTTCCAATGCTTAACACATTCACATCAATTCTATAACATAAAAGGGTAAGAATTCTCACCTTTTCTTGAAACCCCGACTTGTCGAAAACGTCGTCCCCGTGCCAAACAAATTATACCACGTCGGAGAGCGTCTTGAGTACTTCACAAATATGTAGAAACCAAGATTTTTGGATCACACACAAGCTTGGAATTTTTTTCTCTCTTCTCCTCTCAAGTCACGGCCGAACCTCTCTTTTCTTTGTGTTCTTGATTTATGAATTTTTGGTCTATAATTGATAAGTCTTTCTAGTATATATCCTTTTGGGGTCATGTGCATAGCACATGACCCTTTTAAAATTGGGCTTGGCCGGCCCCCTCTCTTCCTTTGGGCTTGCAAATTAAAATTTTGGTTTCTTGGCCCAATGCTTAAAAAGTCCCGTTTTGTAATTCCCGAAACTAATTTATGAAGTTCCAAATTTACCCTTGGCCTTTCCCGAGGGCTTAGCATTAAAGATTTCACAACCAACATAGTCATATTCACAAAAATTAAATTAGGTCCTTCTAACACCCGAGTCATAATTATTTCTCGATTTCCAATCGTACGAGAACACGGGATATAACATTCTCCCCCCCTTAAGAACATTCGTCCCCGAATGTTAGATTAATCTTATAAGGTCTTATGATCAAGGCAGGGGTGTCCCTTTTTAATAATGACATACGTAATTTATTTTAGCAATCGACACAACAAACTGAAAAAAAGAAATTAGATTACCTGCGGATGTCGGAAACAACTGGGGATATTTCTTCTTCATCTCGTCCTCCGCCTCCCAAGTCATCTCCTCCCGATTATTGTTGCGCCACAGGACTTTGACGGAGGGCACTTCTTTAGTGCGTAGTCTCCGCACCTGTCGATCCAGAATAGATACAGGCTGCTCGTCATAAGATAACTGCTCCGTCACCTGAATGTCGTCAACTGGGAATATCCTGGCAGGATCACCAATGCATTTCCGCAACATAGACACATGAAACACTGGGTGTACGGCCTCCAAGTCGGATGGTAAGTCTAGCTCATAGGCGACCTCGCCTATCTTTCGCACGATCTGATACGGTCCAATGTACCGGGGGCTCAACTTACCCTTTTTACCGAATCTCATGACACCCTTCATGGGCGATACCTTCAGGAATACCCAGTCGCCAATCCGGAACTCTAACGGTCGACGTCGTCTATCTGCATAAGCTTTCTGTCGACTCTGAGCAGCCAATAATCGTTCTCGAATAAGCTTTACCTTATCTACAGCCTCCTGGATTACATCTGGCCCAATCAACTTAGTCTCGCCCACGTCAAACCAGCCAATAGGAGACCTGCATCTCCTGCCATAAAGGGCCTCGTACGGAGCCATCTGAATGCTGGAGTGATAACTGTTATTATAGGCAAACTCAATAAGCGGCAAATGATCATCCCAGCTGCCCCTAAAATCAATAACGCAGGCCCGCAACATATCTTCGAGCGTCTGAATAGTGCGCTCGGCCTGCCCGTCGGACTGAGGGTGAAAAGCTGTACTGAGACTCACCTGAGTCCCTAATCCCTCCTGAAATGACCTCCAGAAATTTGCTGTAAACTGGGTACCTCGGTCAGTAATAATAGATATCGGGACTCCGTGAAGTCTGACTATCTCTCTGATATACAATCTGGCATAGTCCTCAGCCGAATAAGTAGTCCGAACCGGAAGGAAATGGGCTGATTTCGTCAGCCTGTCAACAACAACCCAGATAGAGTCGTACCTGCGTGGAGTGCGCGGTAATCCAACAACAAAATCCATATTAATCATCTCCCATTTCCAGGCTGGAATTTCCATCTCCTGTAATAATCCACCGGGCTTCTGATGCTCGATCTTAACTTGCTGGCAGTTCGGGCACTGACTAACAAACTCAGCAATATCTTTCTTCATGCCGTCCCACCAATACAAACACCTGAGGTCCCGATACATTTTAGTGGAACCAGGATGAACAGAATACCGTGCATTATGGGCCTCGCCCATAATCTGCCGCCGTAAGCCCGCAACGTCCGGTACACAGAATCTGCCGTCATATAATAATACTCCGTCAGGCGAGATCTCAAACTGAGTCTTTGCTTTATTAAGGGCCACATCTCTGTACTGAATCAAAAGAGGATCCTCAAATTGGCGCTGCTTTACCTCCTGAATAATAGATGACTCAGCAACTGGACGAACAGAAATCCCAGAATCTCCAGAATCCACCAAACGAACTCCGAGGCTGGCCAGCTGATGAATATCACGAACCAAATCTCTCTTATCAGGTGGAACATCAGCCAGACTGCCCACGGACTTACGGCTAAGCGCATCAGCTACCACATTGGCTTTCCCCGGATGGTACAAAATATCAACGTCGTAGTCCTTTAGTAACTCAAGCCATCTCCGCTGCCGCAAATTTAGTTCCTTCTGTCTGAAAATATACTGGAGACTCTTATGGTCCGTATAGATATCAACATGGACCCCATATAAATAATGCCGCCAAATCTTCAGAGCATGAATCACCGCGGCCAACTCAAGATCATGAGTGGGATAGTTTTTCTCGTGCGGTCTGAGCTGCCGGGAAGCATAGGCTATGACTCGACCGTGCTGCATCAATACACATCCTATCCCAATACCAGAGGCGTCACAATAGACAACATACCCGTCAGCTCCCTCTGGAAGAGCCAAAACTGGTGCTGTAATCAATCTCTCCTTCAGCATCTGAAAGCTGCGCTCGCAAGCATCTGTCCACTGGAATTTTGCTGCTTTCTGGGTAAGCCTCGTCAATGGTGCTGAAATAGAAGAGAAAGCCTCCACGAACCTGCGGTAATACCCAGCCAATCCAAGAAAACTACGCACCTCTGTCGGTGTAGTAGGCCTGGGCCAATTCTGCACAGCCTCAATCTTCTGCGTGTCAACCCGAATACCATCTGCGCCGACAATATGGCCCAAGAATACCACAGAAGTCAACCAGAACTCACACTTAGAGAATTTAGCATATAACTTCTGCTGACGGAGGATGCCAAGTACCGTCCTCAAATGATCTGAATGCTCCTCGACTGATCGCGAGTAAATCAGAATATCGTCAATAAATACAATAACAAACATATCCAGAAAAGGCCGAAATACCCGGTTCATCAGATCCATAAATACTGCTGGAGCATTAGTCAGCCCGAAAGACATAACTCTGAACTCATAATGCCCGTACCGAGTCCTGAAAGCAGTCTTCGGGATATCTGACTCCCGTACTCGCACCTGATGGTAACCAGAACGCAGATCTATCTTTGAAAAATGTCTAGCACCCTGCAGCTGGTCAAACAAATCATCAATCCGGGGAAGGGGATATTTGTTCTTAATAGTCACCTTATTCAGCTGCCGGTAGTCGATACACATCCGCAATGACCCATCTTTCTTCCTGACAAACAATACCGGCGCTCCCCAGGGTGATGTGCTGGGTCTAATAAAGCCCTTATCCAGCAAATCTTTCAGCTGCTCCTTCAACTCCTTCAACTCAGCTGGTGCCATTCTGTACGGAGGAATAGATATAGGCTGCGTATCCGGCATCAACTCAATAGAAAAATCAATCGCCCGCTCAGGCGGAAGGCCAGGAAGCTCATCAGGAAAAACATCTGGAAACTCACTGACGACCGGGACAGACTGAAGGGTAGGTACTTCCGCTGCAGTATCGTGCACACGAACCAAATGATAGATATAACCCTTCTGGATCATCTTCTTAGCCTTGAGGTATGAAATAAACTTACCCCTCGGCGATGCAGTAGATCCGAACCACTCTATGACTGGTTCCCCTGGAAACTGAAAACGGACTACCTTTTGCTGGCAGTCGACATTAGCATAACAGGAAGACAACCAGTCCATACCCATAATGACGTCAAACTCGAGCATGTCTAACTCTACCAAATCAGCCTTAGTGCTACGATCATAAATGGTCACAGAACAATCCCTATAGATCTGTCTCGCTATAATAAAATCCCCAACTGGCGTAGCTACCTCAAATGGCTCTATAGGCTCAGACACTATCCCAATCTTACTAGCAACGAGCGGGGAAATATATGATAAAGTAGAGCCAGGGTCAATCAATGCATATACAGATCTGGAGAAAACCAGTAATGTACCTGTGACAACGTTTGGCGAAGCCTCCTGATCCTGGCGGCTGGCCAAAGCATATATGCGGTTCGAGGGACCGCTAGAACCTGAAGCGCCACCGCGGCCTCGACCGCGTGCTGCCGGTACTGGAATACCCCGCCCTCCAGGGCGTGCAACAGATGGAACGGAAGAAGAACCGGCGGCTGACCCTGTCTGCTGAGCCGCATTACCCGAACCACTGGCCAATGGGCAGTCTCTCATAAAGTGGCCCTGACCACCACAAGTAAAACAAGCTCCCGTCGCTCGGTAACACTCCCCGGGATGAGACTTCCCGCAGTGTGGACAACGGGGTCTAGGTGGTCTGGCCTGACTGGGACCCCTGGATACCTGCGAACCTGCCACTCTGGAGCTCTGACCGGCCCCAGACGGTCCCGTACTGTCGAATCTCCGGCTGCCTGACTGAGTACCCCGGCCGGAAGAAGGAAAATATCTGTCAGACTGCTGCTGCTGCTGAGGCTGTCCGCCTCGAGAATCCCCTGGATAACCCGCGGATCTAGCCCTCTTGGGCGGCCTCCTGTCTCTATCTCTGCCAGCAGGATCGGATCTGCGACGGTCCTCCATACCCATCGCATAGGCCTGAAGCCGGGAAATGTCCATGTCTGCCTGCAATGACACTGCCATACAACTATCAACCAAATACCGATCCAATCCCATAACATATCTGTGCATCCGATCGGACATATCTGCTACCACGGCCGGTGCATATCGGGCCAGAGAATCAAACTCAAGGTTATACTCGCGAACACTCCGACCCCTCTGCTGCAGACGTAAGAATCGATCAGCCCGCGCCCGCCGTAACTCTGGTGGCAAAAAGTGGCGGGTGAATGCTGTCACAAACTGATCCCAAGTGGCTGGAGGGGCACCCTCTCCTCTAGACAGCTCCCAAGTCTCGTACCAGTGGGTGGCCACATCTCGAAGCCGGTGCGAAGCCAGCTCAACTGACTCAGTCTCTGAAGCCCTGACCAAGTCCAGTGAGCGTCGTATCCCCCGAATAAAGTCGTGGGGGTCCTCGTCGGGCTTAGACCCGAAGAACTCTGGAGGGCCACATAGCAAAAACTCCCGAACTCTCAGACTGTCCCGTCTGTCATCATCATCGTCGTCCCTCCGCCCGCGCCTGCGAGCCTGACCTGGTACCAGTGTAGTCAACAGCTGTACAGCCTCCCTCAGGGTCCTATCCTCCGCCCCTGGCTGAGGAGCTGGAGTCTCAGGTGCGGGTACACGGACCTCTGGAGCTGCTGAAGGTCCTGCTCCAGGCTGTACTAGTGGGGGTGTAGCAGACCCCTCAGACTGTGGCACATCCTCAGGCAAATCATATACACGAGCCCGGGTAGCTCGCTGTGCCTGGCTAGTCTCTCCAATCCTCGCCTTGCCCTTCTGGGCTGCCGTTGCCTTCTTCGGAGGCATCACTGCAAACACGAAGGCGAGTCAGATCAAAATCATCCTAATAGCACAGCTCTATCGCACGATCTAAGATTACAAAGAGAGTAACGTCCTAAATGCCCTGTAGCTTCCTGTTTATAGATGTGGTGCACAACACATCGATAAACAAGACTCTACGAGACACGGCCTGTAGACATTCCGAGGACAAACCGCTCTGATACCACTTTTGTCACGACCCAGCCCCGTGGGCCGCGACTGGCACCCTACCTGGGTACCCAGACCAAGTCGCATATTCATTTCCGAACTCAAACTTATTTCAGAATTTTCAAGAAGTTATATCAAACATAATTTATATCGAAAATATGTCTTAAGCGGTCATATCAAATCAAACTCAGACAAAGCGGCGGAATAGACATCGCCGGTCAAAATACAAATATATACAAAAGGGCCATTTGGGGCCATCATATCAAACAGACCGCCTTAAGACCCGAAAGCAAAATCAGACAATAGACACGTAGGACCCTCGCCCCACATATATGACTACAGGCCTCTACAAACTCAAACAAAGACATATGGCGAGACAGGGCCCCGCCGTACCCAAATAGTCAGATATACCCAAATATATACAAAGCAAAAGAGTCTGTACCAAAAGTGGACTCCGGGTCGGATGAGAGTACTCCGGAATAGCAAGAAGTGAAGCCTACTGCGGAGGATCACCGATATCTGCACCTGCGGGCATAAAACGCAGCCCCCGAAGAAAGGGGGTCAGTACGAAATATGTACTGAGTATGTAAAGCACGGAGTACAGAATTATAGATCAAAACCGAAAGCAAATCAAATGTCAAAGTGGGGTACAAACTGGTATGTCAAAATCTGTATCGAAATAATATATATGTATTTTATGCAAACAAAATCATGCAAACGCTTAAGAACGTGGTCGCCACTCCGACGCTGGCGCCACACACAGCATAACACCAGAAGGTTTCAAATCTCCGTACATCCCCGAACATAATCATAATCATCGGTGAGCGTATCGCATCACGAGCCATATCACAGCATAACTCCAAACGGAACCCGGCCCTATGGCGAAGCCTCGGGAACCGTAACACAGCATACGGCCGAATTGTCATAAGGCGCACGAATCAAAACCGGCCCGGGAACCGGTGAACGAAGTCATAATAAGGCACGAGCGGAGTCGTGAGCAAACAAATGCAAATCGTATTTCAAAATAGTGTTTCAAAACAAAGTAAACTCATAAGTCATATTAAAATACAAAATAGTCGAATACTTAGCCGACATAAAGTTACATTTTGCAAAACGTTTCCAAAATGGTCCATGTAATTCGGAACATAAATTAGCGCATCGAATAGTCCAAACATACCCCGTAGGAGGAGGTTCCAAAGATCGGAAGTGGTACTTTCGACTTTATCCTCAAAGGTGGCCCGAAGGGCAAATCGGGCATTTTGGGGTAGCGGACCCACCTCGAGTCGAAGTGAGGTGGCGAACATATTTTTACGAGCAGTTATATGCCAAGGGTCATACATAATCATTTCTAGGTTACCCGACCACATTTCGATAGGTTTCGGACGAATAATGGCATTCTAGCCAAAAGGGAGCCTTTAGGCTTCAATCGAATTGAATGAATAGTAACTTTCCTGTGGATCGGGTTTCGAGGAGCAGAAGTGCTCCGGAAGGTCTCGTATTCAACTAACACACTAAGATATGCCAAATAAAGAATTGGGAAGCTTTACATACCTCA
Source organism: Lycium barbarum (assembly GCF_019175385.1). NCBI lineage: Eukaryota > Viridiplantae > Streptophyta > Magnoliopsida > Solanales > Solanaceae > Lycium > Lycium barbarum. The sequence continues at coordinate 14,401 of NW_026843501.1, forward strand.
CAGACGTCGTAAGCTCTTCCAAAAGTCCCGTCCCGTTTCGTCAAAAATCTGCAAATGGTCAAAGTTACCAAATGAGATCCTTAGGCTCAAAAATGCCTTTAACTCCATATTTGCCTACCGAAATTTCGGCAGCATTTCCCCTATAAATCTAACATCCCCGAGGCGTAGCTCGGCTCAAATTAACCAACCACAACAGCCCACACACCAACAACCAAACCAAACAACAATCAAACCATTCTAGCTTTAAAGTTCTACATGACTTCTAACGTTGGCAACTTTCCATTCAAACTTTCAAAATCTCACTTCTATATTCACATAATTGTATTCATTTAACCATCCAACACTAGTCAAACACATTCCAAATTCAATCTAAGCCATACAAGAAATTGCACCAAAATCAATTTATTTCCATAATTCTTCAAAACACTAAAATTCACAACGAACATTCTAACTAACGTCGTTTCATTCCGAATTCATCAACATCGATATAGATTCATATCTAAAGTCTATAACACCCAAGATATACATTGTTATACATAAAGATACCGAAGGTATACACTTTCCGATAATATCCAAATTCGTTTTCCACCGCCAATTTAATTCAACAATCAATCATTTACGATATAAGGATCACAACAACACATTATGCCAACTTAAACAAGATCAATTCAAGTCATTTCTTTCTTCCATAACTCACGGCCAAACACACTACACACACACACCCACGACTTTCTATTTACGTTAAAATTACGGGACCTCCATCTACTTCCAATGCTTAACACATTCACATCAATTCTATAACATAAAAGGGTAAGAATTCTCACCTTTTCTTGAAACCCCGACTTGTCGAAAACGTCGTCCCCGTGCCAAACAAATTATACCACGTCGGAGAGCGTTTTGAGTACTTCACAAATATGTAGAAACCAAGATTTTTGGATCACACACAAGCTTGGAATTTTTTTCTCTCTTCTCCTCTCAAGTCACGGTCGAACCTCTCTTTTCTTTGTGTTCTTGATTTATGAATTTTTGATCTATAATTGATAAGTCTTTCTAGTATATATCCTTTTGTGGTCATGTGCATAGCACATGACCCTTTTAAAATTGGGCTTGGCCGGCCCCCTCTCTTCCTTTGGGCTTGCAAATTAAAATTTTGGTTTCTTGGCCCAATGCTTAAAAAGTCCCGTTTTGTAATTCCCGAAACTAATTTATGAAGTTCCAAATTTACCCTTGGCCTTTCCCGAGGGCTTAGCATTAAAGATTTCACAACCAACATAGTCATATTCACAAAAATTAAATTAGGTCCTTCTAACACCCGAGTCATAATTATTTCTCGATTTCCAATCGTACGAGAACACGGGATATAACAATATATATGTATATATACATAATTTATGCGTATAAAACGTCTTCTGGTCACGGGTCAATATGCATATATGTAAATGAATGCAACGCATAAATGTGAACTAAAATAATCATAATACACAACACAGGACCCATGAACAGAAGGGACAATCAAAAGAGGGGTACAGGAACATCAAAGACTAAAGTACTCCTAGTGCTTCTAAGAGTAGAGTAATATGGAAACTCGTTTACTCGTTGTTCGCTCATATCATAGGATCATGCCAAAAAGAAAAAAAGCGAAAGCCTTAACATACCTGGAAGATAATTTCTCGACTTCCCAAGTTACTTCCGGTCTCGCAATCTACATATAACAGCAGTCGCAATATTATTAGGCTTATTGTCATATACTTGTTTTAAGCCTTCAAATGAAATACCTTTTAGAATCTGCCAAATTTCGGGCAGCATCTCCCTTGTTTATATCCCTAGCCCGAAATCACAATACCAACAAAACAACTGCTACAATAGCACCAACATCAACAACATCATCATCAATACCAAAATAATCCATAAAACATACCACCAGCTGATCAGGTGGTAATGCGTAAATAACGCCTCACCCTTTCCCCATACCCCCTATATATATATATATATATATATGTATATATACATATATATGTATATATACATAATATATGCGTATAAAACGTCTTCTGGTCACGGGTCAATATGCATATATGTGAATGAATGCAACGCATAAATGTGAACTAACATAATCATGAAACACAACTCAGGAACCATGAACAGAAGGGACAATCATAAGAGGGGTACAAGAACATCAAAGACTAAAGTACTCCTAGTGCTTCTAAGAGTAGAGTAATATGGAAACTCGTTTACTCGTTGTTCGCTCATATCATAGGATCATGCCAAAAAGAAAGAAAGGGAAAGCCTTAACATACCTGGAAGATAATTTCTCGACTTCCCAACTTACTTCCGGTCTCGCAATCTACATATAAAAGCAGTCGCACTATTATTAGGCTTATTGTCATATACTTGTTTTAAGCCTTCAAATGAAATCCCATTTAGAATCTACCGAAATTCGGGCAGCATCTCCCTTGTTTATATCCCTAGCCCGAAATCGCAATACCAACAAAACAACTGCTACAATAGCACCAACATCAACAACATCATCATCAATACCAAAATATTCCATAAAACATACCACCAGCTGATCAGGTGGTAATGCGTAAATAACGCCTCACCCTTTCCCCATACACCATATATATATATATGTATATATACATATATATGTATATATACATAATATATGCGTATAAAACGTCTTCTGGTCACGGGTCAATATGCATATATGTAAATGAATGCAACGCATAAATGTAAACTAAAATAATCATAATACACAACACAGGACCCATGAACAGAAGGGACAATCATAAGAGGGCTACAGGAACATCAAAGACTAAATTACTCCTAGTGCTTCTAAGAGTAGAGTAATATGGAAACTCGTTTACTCGTTGTTCGCTCATATCATAGGATCATGCAAAAAAGAAAGAAAGGGAAAGCTTAACATACCTGGAAGATAATTTCTCGACTTCCCAACTTACTTCCGGTCTCGCAATCTACATATAAAAGCAGTCGCAATATTATTAGGCTTATTGTCATATACTTGTTTTATGCCTTCAAATGAAATCCCATTTAGAATCTACCGAAATTCGAGCAGCATCTCCCTTGTTTATATCGCTAGCCCGAAATCGCAATACCAACAAAACAACTGCTACAATAGCACCAACATCAACAACATCATCATCAATACCAAAATATTCCATAAAACATACCACCAGCTGATCAGGTGGTAATGCGTAAATAATGCCTCACCCTTTCCCCATACACCATATATATATATATATGTATATATACATATATATGTATATATACATAATTTATGCGTAGAAAACATCTTTTGGTCACGGGTCAATATGCATATATGTAAATGAATGCAACGCATAAATGTGAACTAAAATAATCATAATACACAACACAGGACCCATGAACAGAAGGGACAATCATAAGAGGGGTACAGGAACATCAAAGACTAAAGTACTCCTAGTGCTTCTAAGAGTAGAGTAATATGGAAACTCGTTTACTCGTTGTTCGCTCATATCATATGATCATGCCAAAAAGAAAGAAAGCGATAGCCTTAACATACCTGGAAGATAATTTCTCGACTTCCCAAGTTACTTCCGGTCTCGCAATCTACATAAAAAAGCAGTCGCAATATTATTAGGCTTATTGTCATATACTTGTTTTAAGCCTTCAAATGAAATACCTTTTAGAATCTGCCAAATTTCGGGCAGCATCTCCCTTGTTTATATCCCTAGCCCGAAATCACAATACCAACAAAACAACTGCTACAATAGCACCAACATCAACAACATCATCATCAATACCAAAATATTCCATAAAACATACCACCAGCTGATCAGGTGGTAATGCCTAAATAACGCCTCACCCTTTACCCATACCCCCTATATATATATATATATACATATATCTATATATATATATATATATATATATATAGATATACATATATGTAAATGAATATACGCGTATATAACGTCTTCTGGTCACGGGTCAATATGCATATATGTAAATGAATGCAATGCATAAATGTGAACTAACATAATCATGATACACAACTCAGGAACTATGAACAGAAGGGACAATCATAAGAGGGGTACAGGAACATCAAAGACTAAAGTACTCCTAGTTCTTCTAAGAGTAGAGTAATATGGAAACTCATTTACTCGTTGTTCGCTCATATCATAGGATCATGCAAAAAAGAAAGAAAGGGAAAGCTTAACATACCTGGAAGATAATTTCTCGACTTCCCAACTTACTTCCGGACTCGCAATCTACATATAAAAGCAGTCGCAATATTATTAGGCTTATTGTCATATACTTGTTTTAAGCCTTCAAATGAAATCCCTTTTAGAATCTGCCAAAATTCGGGCAGCATCTCCCTTGTTTATATCCCTAGCCCGAAATCACAATACCAACAAAACAACAACTACCATAGCACCAACATCAGCAACATCATAATCAATACCAAAACCAAAATATTCCGTAAAACATACCACCAGCTGATCAGGTGGTAATGCGTAAATAACGCCTCACCCTTTCCCCATGCACCATATATATATATATATATATATATATATATATATATATGTATATATACATATATATGTATATATACATTATGTACGCGTATATAACGTCTTCTGGTCACGGGTCAATATGCATATATGTAAATGAATGCAACGCATAAATGTAAACTAACATAATCATGATACACAACCCAGGACCCATGAACAGAAGGGACAATCATAAGAGGGGTACAGGAACATCAAAGACTAAAGTACTCCTAGTGCTTCTAAGAGTAGAGTAATATGGAAGCTCGTTTACTCGTTGTTTGCTCATATCATAGGATGATGCCAAAAAGTAAGAAAGGAAAAGCCTTAACATACCTGGAAGATAATTTCTCGACTTCCCAACTTACTTCCGGTCTCGCAATCTACATATAAAAGCAGTCGCACTATTACTAGGCTTATTGTCATATACTTGTTTTAAGCTTTCAAATGAAATCCCATTTAGAATCTACCGAAATTCGGGCAGCATCTCCCTTGTTTATATCCCTAGCCTGAAATCGCAATACCAACAAAACAACTGCTACAATAGCACCAACATCAACAACATCATCATCAATACCAAAATATTCCATAAAACATACCACCAGCTGATCAGGTGGTAATGCGTAAATAACGCCTCACCCTTTCCCCATACCCCCTATATATATATATAAATATATATATAAATATATATATATATATATATATATATATATATATATATATATATATGTATATATATATATATATATATGTATGTATATATACATATATATGTATATATACATAATATACGCGTATATAACGTCTTCTGGTCACGGGTCAATATGCATATATGTAAATGAATGCAACGCATAAATGTGAACTAACATAATCATGATACACAACTCAGGAACCATGAACAGAAGGGACAATCATAAGAGGGGTACAGGAACATCAAAGACTAAAGTACTCCTAGTGCTTCTAAGAGTAGAGTAATATGGAAACTCGTTTACTCGTTGTTCGCTCATATCATAGGATCATGCCAAAAAGAAAGAAAGGGAAAGCCTTAAC
>NW_026843501.1:30000-58605 GCF_019175385.1 Lycium barbarum
GCTCATATCATAGGATCATGCCAAAAAGAAAGAAAGCGAAAGCCTTAACATACCTGGAAGATAATTTCTCGACTTCCCAAGTTACTTCCGGTCTCGCAATCTACATATAAAAGCAGTCGCAATATTATTAGGCTTATTGTCATATACTTGTTTTAAGCCTTCAAATGAAATACCTTTTAGAATCTGCCAAATTTCGGGCAGCATCTCCCTTGTTTATATCCCTAGCCCGAAATCACAATACCAACAAAACAACTGCTACAACAGCACCAACATCAACAACATCATCATCAATACCAAAATATTCCATAAAACATACCACCAGCTGATCAGGTGGTAATGCGTAAATAACGCCTCACCCTTTCCCCATACCCCCTATATATATATAAATATATATATATATATATATATATATATATATATATATATATGTATGTATATATACATATATATGTATATATACATAATATACGCGTATATAACGTCTTCTGGGCACGGGTCAATATGCATATATGTAAATGAATGCAACGCATAAATGTGAACTAACATAATCATGATACACAACTCAGGAACCATGAACAGAAGGGACAATCATAAGAGGGGTACAGGAACATCAAAGACTAAAGTACTCCTAGTGCTTCTAAGAGTAGAGTAATATGGAAACTCGTTTACTCGTTGTTCGCTCATATCATAGGATCATGCAAAAAAGAAAGAAAGGGAAAGCTTAACATACCTGGAATATAATTTCTCGACTTCCCTACTTACTTCCGGTCTCGCAATCTACATATAAAAGCAGTCGCAATATTATTAGGCTTATTGTCATATACTTGTTTTAAGCCTTCAAATGAAATCCCATTTAGAATCTACCGAAATTCGGGCAGCATCTCCCTTGTTTATATCGCTAGCCCGAAATCGCAATACCAACAAAACAACTGCTACAATAGCACCAACATCAACAACATCATCATCAATACCAAAACATTCCATAAAACATACCACCAGCTGATCAGGTGGTAATGCGTAAATAATGCCTCACCCTTTCCCCATACACCATATATATATATATATATATATATATATATATATATATATATATGTATGTATATAGACATATATATGTATATATACATAATTTATGCGTATAAAACGTCTTCTGGTCACGGGTCAATATGCATATATGTAAATGAATGCAACGCATAAATATGAACTAAAATAATCATAATACACAACACAGACCCATGAACAGAAGGGACAATCATAAGAGGGGTACAGGAACATCAAAGACTAAAGTACTCCTAGTGCTTCTAAGAGTAGAGTAATATGGAAACTCGTTTACTCGTTATTCGCTCATATCATAGGATCATGCCAAAAAGAAAGAAAGGGAAAGCCTTAACATACCTGGAAGATAATTTCTCGACTTCCCAAGTTACTTCCAGTCTTGCAATCTACATATAAAAGCAGTCGCAATATTATTAGGCTTATTTTCATATACTTGTTTTAAGCCTTCAAATGAAATACCTTTTAGAATCTGCCAAATTTCGGGCAGCATCTCCCTTGTTTATATCCCTAGCCCGAAATCACAATACGAACAAAACAACTGCTAAAATAACACCAACATCAATAACATCATCATCAATACCAAAATATTTCATAAAACATACCACCAGCTGATCATGTGGTAATGCGTAAATAACGCCTCACCCTTTCCCCATACCCCCTATATATATATAAATATATATATATATATGTATGTATGTATATATACATATATATGTATAAATACATAATATACGCGTATATAACGTCTTCTGGTCACGGGTCAATATGCATATATGTAAATGAATGCAACGCATAAATGTGAACTAACATAATCATGATACACAACTCAGGAACCATGAACAGAAGGGACAATCATAAGAGGGGTACAGGAACATCAAAGACTAAAGTACTCCTAGTGCTTCTAAGAGTAGAGTAATATGGAAACTCGTTTACTCGTTGTTCGCTCATATCATAGGATCATGCAAAAAAGAAAGAAAGGGAAAGCTTAACATACCTGGAAGATAATTTCTCGACTTCCCAACTTACTTCCGGTCTCGCAACCTACATATAAAAGCAGTCGCAATATTATTAGGCTTATTGTCATATACTTGTTTTAAGCCTTCAAATGAAATCCCATTTAGAATCTACCGAAATTCGGGCAGCATCTCCCTTGTTTATATCGCTAGCCCGAAATCGCAATACCAACAAAACAACTGCTACAATAGCACCAACATCAACAACATCATCATCAATACCAAAATATTCCATAAAACATACCACCAGCTGATCAGGTGGTAATGCGTAAATAATGCCTCACCCTTTCCCCATACACCATATATATATATATATATATATATATATATATATGTATATATACATATATATGTATATATACATAATTTATGCGTATAAAACGTCTTCTGGTCACGGGTCAATATGCATATATGTAAATGAATGCAACGGATAAATGTGAACTAAAATAATCATAATACACAACACAGGACCCATGAACAGAAGGGACAATCATAAGAGGGGTACAGGAACATCAAAGACTAAAGTACTCCTAGTGCTTCCAAGAGTAGAGTAATATGGAAACTCGTTTACTCGTTGTTCGCTCATATCATAGGATCATGCCAAAAAGAAAGAAAGGGAAAGCCTTAACATACCTGGAAGATAATTTCTCGACTTCCCAACTTACTTCCGGTCTCGCAATCTACATATAAAAGCAGTCGCACTATTATTAGGCTTATTGTCATATACTTGTTTTAAGCCTTCAAATGAAATCCCATTTAGAATCTACCGAAATTCGGGCAGCATCTCCCTTGTTTATGTCACGACCCAACCCCGTGGGCCGCGACCAGTGCCCGAGCTGGGCACCTATACGTACCCGATACCCCAAATTAGCATATTAACAGAATAATAATATAATAATAATATTAGTGGTCGCTACAGAATTTAGCAGAAAAGCAGACTTGGCACACATAGGCCGATAAGGCCATCAAAGAACAGAATATCCCAAGCATATGTACAGAACCCACACAGATGTATCCACAGACCTCTACAGAACATATCATAATCATAAGACGGGACAGGGCCCCGTCATACCCTGAACAAAGTACATATCCAGATAGCAGTGACAGACTGTACCAAAAGATGGGCTCTGTAGAAGAGAGTGCCCCAAATAGCAGAAATAGGATCCTAAACGTGTGGATCAGCGAACCTGTCGTCAGTACCTGCGCGGCATGAAAACGCAGCCCCCGAAGAAAGGGGGTCAGTACGAAATATGTACTGAATATGTAAAGCGGAATCACAGAAGTCAAATCATAATGGTTACAGAAAATGAGTACAGAATCCAGAGTGTCAAATGCATATTTCCAAAACAGACAGAATGCGTACAGAAACATATGTCATATCATATCATATCCGGTCCCTGACACGGGACTCGGCAGACAGAATGTGGCCACCCTCCCGATGCTGGTGCCACTATACAGAGGAATCAGAAAAAGGGGCGTGGCCCCGTATCATATAATGTCATATCAAAATGGCCATACAGATCATATCAGAATAGGCGGACATGGCACATCATACTCCACAGACCCATGTACGCGTATACCTGCCCCCTCACATCGGGACGCGGCGAACAATGCAGTGAATTACGCTTGACAACATATCCTGGCCCGGGCTCAGTGTGGGAAACATTGGGACATCCACGAATGGAGTAGTGAGAGACTAATGCAATTTAAAAATATAATAAATGTTTTCAAAAACTCGATGAAGCGTATCAAAGACAAACAAATCCAATGGGGTCGGACGGAATCATAATAAATGTATTTCGGATATCATAATAAATTAAAGAAGTATAACTTTCCCGAAGTCATTCCGAGTGTCAGAATAATTTATATTATTTAACAGAATATTTAAAATAATATTCGTTAAGCGATTAGTAGGGTAATTAAAACATTTCTTTCAAAAATCGCTTAAAAAGGAAGCTTTAACACATTAGGGGCAAAACCGTAAATAGCGGGCCCGCCTTGGGACAAACAAGGCGGCGGGCTCAAATTGTGCCCTCTAAGCATATAGTATCACCTAAAAAGGTTATACAAACATTCTATGACTTTCTTAATAATTTAGAGCAAAATTGCATAATTTCAGAAAAAGCGTATCAAAATGGTTCAATTCTACTGAAGGAAAAACTGAAATTTTGTCTTGCGGATTCCGAGGGCCAAGAGGTCCTTCGAGGCCCGGATCCGACCCTAACACACTAGGGGCATGCCAAGGGAAGAATTGGGGTTGCTTTACATACCTTTCGCGCTCCTTAAGCCTTTCCAAACTCACTTCCCGTTTCGTCGAAAAACTGCAATTGGTCAAGTTTACCAATTGTGAATTATTAATGCCATTATTTCAACTTTAAGCATATTTGGCTACCGAAATTTCAGCAGCACTTCCCCTATACATATGACACCCCGAGAATTCAACTCGGCTATAAATCATCAACAACAACCCAAACGAAAACAACAATATCAACAATGAACATTAAAAACACAAATATCCTTCAACTAGTCATTTTTCTCACAAGTTGACATAATCTTCAATTCAACCCAACTTTCAACTAAGATCAATAATTTCATATTCAACAACCATCATGATCATCACCATATAGTTCTAGAAAAATTTCATATCGTTTTCCTTAAGATATACACTCGATATACATGATATACAATCTTCCACCAAAATCATAACTTATGCAAAACATCAAATCTTTGGCATACAACTTCATAACAAGTTTCCAACTTCCAAATTCATCAATGGTCATCACAACTAACAACCAAACAACTTCATTTCCTTAATGTCGGAAAAACCATACTAAAACGACATAAGTTTCTACATTCCAATTCAATACAAACTTATATCATTCTAACTTCATTTACATATCAAGCATTACAAAAACACTCCAATACTCTAAACAAACTTAATCCATTTCATTCCCAAGTCAAATATACCACACGGCCATATGCTATTTTTCTCCATTCAATCAAATTTATTCCACTTTCATTCTCAACATAAATTCCATCACATTCACAACTAGAATACAACATGAATTCTATACATTTTTGGCTATACAATATACAAATACACATGGCTACACATATATACCACACACCCACTTTGCAAACTTCCATTTCTCCATACAATCAACACATTTCTATATACTACAACCCAAACAAAACTCCATAACACAAGAATAAAGGATAAATTCTTACCTTTTCCTCTAGTCTTCTTTACTTGAATTTGTGATCACTTTGGTGAACCAAGGCCTCCTTTGTCCAAACCAACTACACCAAGTTGAAGAGGGGACTCAACTTAGTAAGGAAACCATAAAATACAAATTTTTAACACAAGATTTTTGGTGGTGAATTTTCCACACCAAACCCGAAATGCCTTCTTTTTTTTGCTCTTGTTTTGCTCTTCTTTCTCTTCTAAGTCTCTTGAACCTTCTAAGGGATAGTGATCCCTTTATAATTAATTAGCACATGGAAATATTCATTAAAGCCATGGGTTGGGCCTCACTTGGCCGGCCACCCCTTAAACATTGGACCTAAATTTTTATTTTATGTTTTTGGGCCAACTCGGTTGGTCCCGAGTTGGGCCTAGCCCACTGACCTTTCGACCTTAAAACGTTCATAACTCCTTGTACCTGTCACGACCCAGCCCCGTGGGCCGCGACTGGTGTCCTGCTGGGACACCCCAAACGAACTCACACCCAGACCATCGTAATCAGACTCGTCCAAACTCAACGTACGTTATTCGAACTCAACATCGGAATCAGACATCTATCAAACACTTATCCTAAGCAGTCGCCCGTACTGATCAGACAAATCACAAATCAGAAAGGAGGCGGAATGTACATCGCCAAATTTCACACACACCCATCAGAAGGGTGGCGGAATGCACATCGCCCCCAAATGCATACACATACATACAAACTCAGAGGCCGACTTGGCCATAGTAGCGTACGGGCCGCTTAAGATCGTAAAACAGACTCACATGCAAACACACCGGACCCACGACCCACAAATCTGACTACAGGCCTCTAGACAAAACAGAACATAAGAACATAGGACGGGACAGGGCCCCGCCGTACCCACTCATCCAAATATACAGAGTACAGACACAACCAAAAGATATGTACCGAAAGTAGGCTCCGGATCAAGGGGAGCTCTTCAACACAGCCGAAAGAGTAGCCTAAACTGGAGGACCATCCAAACGAGCTTCGGTACCTGCGGGCATGAAACACAGCCCCCGAAGAAACGGGGGTCAGTACGGGAGACGTACTGAGTATGTAAAGCAGAAGGTACAGAAATTACAAACACAGCTGGAGTCAGAAAGAACAAACACACCAACATCGTAAACAAAGCAAACCTGTGCGGGAGGCGAACGTACAAATGCAAATCAAATCATGCATAGGGTATAGGAACGTGGTCACCCCCCGACGCTGGTGCCACAACACATCATAACTCCAGAAGTTTTCAAATCTCCGTACAGTCTCCAGACACATCATATCACACACACATCATATCATCAGAACATATCAAATGCCATATCACATCATAACTCCATAAACGGTAACCGGCCCTATGGCGAGGCCTCGGAAACCGTAACACATCATAACTCCCGAATATATTATAGCGCGCACGATCACAAAGTCGGCCCGGGTACCGATGAACGAAGTCACAACAGACAGCACGAACAGAGTAGTGCAGAAACCATATGCATATCAAAATAATTTGTCGGACTCAACATATCGTTTACATATAGGTAGATACTGACGCCAGAAGGCTCGGAGTAGGAATCGAATTGATAAAAGTAGGCATATAAAGGTTACGAAGTTCCAAACTGTCAAATTCGTAAGAAGAACTGTTTATAAGTCATTTTCCGAAAATCTCACATCATTCAAAGTACAGAACGTACATTGATGGCATAGGAAGTTTCAAACACATCTTTGGGTCATAAACAGACGGTTGCGGATCATAACGGACACAAACGAATCAAACAAACCGAATAAGGGGAGCCTCGGGGCTCGCGGGCCCACCTCGGGTCAAATTGAGGCGGCGGACACAAATCGCAGATTTTTGGCTCCATAGAGTCATTTACAAAAGTTTTGAAGGGTTTCGGACTCAACAGCACAAGTTATGGAGGTACGAGCGTTCTTTTACCCAAATGGGACCAAAAGGTTTCAATCGCGCTGAATGAATAGTGCTCGAACTTGAACCTCGATTTCCGAGAGCAGAGTTATTCCCGTGATTCCGAAATTTACCTAGTGGGTCTAGGACATGCCAAAAGAATGAGAGGTAGGCTTTACATACCTGGTTGGCGCCTTACACTCCTCAAATCGCAATTCCCGTTTCGTCTAGAAACTGCAAATGGTCACTTTTACCAGTTACTATTCATGAGAATCAACACTTTAGTCTTTGGGCTATATTTGGCTACCGAAATTTCGGCAGCACTTCCCCTATAAATCTAACGCCGCCGAGACTTAGCTCGGCTCAAAATATAACAACATCAACAGCCCAAACATCATTACACAATACGAATCACAATCAAACACACTAACTTCATAATTGCACCTTATTTCATAAGTTGATAATCCTATTTCCAAACTTCACAATTTCAACTCATACCCACATTATTGTATTCATTCATTCAAGATTATTCCATTACATAGCAAACAAGTTCCAAACCATATACAATCATCCCCAAGGTTCACTACTTTCCAATTTTTATTCAAAACACCAAAAGTTACGACGAACGTTCTAACTTACGTCGTTTCATTCCAAACTCATTATCATCTACCATAAATCTTATTTAAGGTCTTTAGTGTCATAAATATACTATGATATACACAAATATACCAAATGTATACGCTTTCCGATAACGTCCGAAATTATTTTCTAACACCAACTCAATTCCTTAATCAATCCTTTACAACATAAAGACCGCAACAACACATTATTCACACTAAACAAGATAAAATTCTTATGGCTTGCACCACACAAAACTCACGGCCAAACCCACACTTTTTACACACACACACCATGCACAAACACAACCCCATCCCACAATCTTCACACTAATTCAATCACCAACACATACATATCCATTTCATAACATTAAAACATAAAATCTTACCTTTTTCTTGAGTTTCCGACTTGCCGCAAACGTCGCTCTTTCTCCGAACTACTTGTATCACGTCGGAGAGCGTCTTGAGCACTTCACCACTATGTAAAACTCAAGATTTTTGAAACAACAACAAGGCTTGGATATTTTTCTTTCTTTTTCTCTCTAGTGGCCGAAACCCCTTTTCTTTGTGTTCTTTGATTTTTGATCTATTTTCTTGATAATTCCAAAGGCAAGTGGATATATATGGATAAAGGGTCATGTGCTAAGCACATGACCACTTAAGATGGATCTTAGGCCATGTTTTGGGCCTGCCACCATGGTCTCTTTGGGCCTAAATTCTTGGGCCAACCTTCTTGGTCCAATTCTTTAAAAATCCCGCTTAGAAATTCCCGGAACTAATTCCCGAAATTCCAAATTTACCCTCGGCCTCCCCCGAGGTCTTGCCATCAATGATTTCATAATCAACATGAGCATAGCAACTTGAATCAAATTATTTCCTCAATACACACAAGTCTTATTTATTTCTTGATTTCCCGTTATACGAAAATACGGGACATAACAGTACCGACGTCACCTGGGAACCCACGACCTATGGATTAAAAGCTAATTCAATTATCTACAACTTCTATTTCAAGGTATTTTCGAAATTCCAAACTTACAATACAGTTTTTGCCCCCCAAAGTAAGGTCACCCGAAAACGTTTTCTTAAAAATATTCGTTTGGAGGGTTTCCACTTTGATTTGGTCCAAAGGTACTTCATGAGTTGTGTTTAACTTTACATATGTGATTCATATGACTTTTCAGATGTTCCAAAAAAAATCTCGGTATGTGGGCCCCACCCCAGCAGATGCTCCGAGGTTCAAAAATACGGGATATAACATCCTCCCCCCCTTTAGAACATTCGTCCTCGAATGTTAAATTAATCTCATAGGGTTTGAAAATACTTTGGGGGAGTTCATGTTTACAGACATCACATATGACACACGATTGATATTGGAATAAATTAAAGCAGGGATTTAAGGTTACCTGTGGGTATAGAGAACAAATGAGGATATTTCTTCTTCATTTCCTCTTCGGCCTCCCATGTCATTTCCTCCCTATTATCGTTCCGCCACAGTACCTTAACAGAGGCTACATCTTTATTCCGAAGCCTCCTTACCTGACGATCCAAAATAGATACGGGCTGCTCCTCGTACGATAGTTGCTCCGTCACCTGAATATCATCAGCAGGAAATATTCTAGAAGGGTCACCGACGCATTTACGAAGCATAGAGACATGAAATACCGGATGTACCGCTTCCAAATCAGATGGCAAATCTAGCTCATAGGCGACATTTCCAGTTTTTCGAACAATCTGATAAGGCCCAATATAACGCGGACTGAGCTTACCCTTTCTGCCGAACCGCATCACGCCTTTCATAGGCGATACCTTCAGGAGTACCCAATCGCCTACCTGAAACTCCAACGGTCGACGCCGTTTATCCGCGTATGACTTCTGTCGACTCTGGGTTGCCAACAGTCGCTCCCGAATAAGTTTTAGTGCGCTCGGCCTGTCCGTCGCTCTGAGGATGAAAGGCTGTGCTCAGACTCACCTGAGTCCCTAGACCCTCCTGAAACGACCTCCAGAAACGCGCCGTAAACTGGGCGCCTCAGTCAGAAATAATAGATATAGGAACTCCGTGAAGCTTCACAATCTCTCTAATATTGAGCCTGGCATAATCCTCGGCGGAATAAGTAGTCCTGACGGGAAGAAAATGGGCTGATTTCGTCAGCCTATCAACAACGACCCAGATGGAATCATACTTCCGTGGAGTGCGAGGCAAACCTGTAATGAAGTCCATATTAATAACCTCCCACTTCCAAGTCGGGATTTCCATCTCCTGCAACAGTCCACCCGGTTTCTGATGCTCAATCTTGACCTGCTGACAATTAGGGCACTGGGCGACGAACTCTGCAATATCCCGCTTCATGCCGTCCCACCAGTATAAGCATCGGAGATCATGGTACATCTTCATAGACCCAGGATGGACCGAATAGCGAGCATAATGTGCCTCGCTCATAACCTGCTGCCGAAGGCCTGCAATATCAGGTACACACAACCTGCCTCTGTATAACAAAGTACCGTCCGGTGAAAACTCGAACGGAGTCCTCTCCTTATCATAGGCTGTGTCCCTGTACTGAGCTAAGACAGGATCTTCGTATTGACGCCGCTTAATATCGTCCCTGAGGGATGACTCAGAAACCCCTCGGCCAGACGAACCCAGAATCGGCCAGACGAACCCCGAGACTAGCCAACTGCTGAATATCACGGGCTATCTCTCTCCTGTCTGGCTGTAAATCGGCCAAACTGCCCATAGACTTCCGACTGAGCGCATCGGCAACAACATTAGCCTTACCCGGATGATACAGAATATCCACGTCATAATCTTTCAGAAGCTCCAGCCACCTCCGCTGTCGCAAATTAAGCTCTCTCTGCCTGAAAATATACTGGAGACTCTTATGATCAGTATAGATATCCACATGAACGCCATATAAATAGTGTCTCCATATCTTCAGAGCATGAATTACCGCTGCGAGCTCCAGATCGTGGGTAGGATAATTCTTCTCATGCTTCTTGAGCTGCCGGGAAGCATACGCTATAACTCTGCCATGCTGCATCAATACACAGCCCAACCCCATGCCAGAAGTGTCACAATAAATAACATACCCGTCCAGTCCCTCTGGAAGAGTCAGAACTGGGGCTGTAGTCAGCTTCTCCTTCAGCAACTGGAAGCTCCGTTCACAAGCGTCAGACCACAGGAACTTAGCTCCCTTCTGAGTCAGCCTTGTCAAAGGCGCTGAAATCGAAGCAAACTTCTCCACAAATCTCCTGTAATAGCCTGCTAACCCCAGGAAACTGCGTACCTCTGTGGGCGTCGTAGGTCTGGGCCAATTCTTCACGGCCTCAATCTTCTGTGTGTCCACCCGGACACCATCAGCTCCAATAACATGCCCCAAGAAAGCCACTGAAGACAGCCAGAATTCACACTTAGAAAATTTCGCATATAATTTCTGATGCCGGAGTACCCCTAATACCGATCTCAGATGATCTGCGTGCTCCGCCTCAGACCGAGAATAAACCAGGATATCATCAATGAATACAATTACAAACATATCCAAGAATGGCCTGAATACCCGGTTCATCAAATCCATGAATACTGCGGGGGCATTAGTAAGCCCAAAAGACATAACCCTAAACTCGTAATGCCCATATCGGGTCCGGAAAGCTGTCTTAGGGATATTGGCCTCTCGTACTCGCACCTGGTGGTAACCGGATCGAAGATCTATCTTCGAAAAACACTTAGCGCCCTGCAGCTGATCAAACAAATCATCAATCCTGGGGAGGGGGTATTTATTCTTTATAGTTACCTTATTCAGCTGCCGATAATCAATACACATACGCAGCGACCCGTCCTTCTTACGCACAAATAATACCGGGGCTCCCCAAGGCGAAGTACTGGTCTGATGAAGCCCTTATCCAACAAATCTTTCAGCTGCTCCTTCAACTCCTTTAATTCTGCAGGCGCCATTCTATACGGAGGAATAGAGATAGGCTGAGTGTCTGGGAGTAAATCAATAGAGAAATCTATCTCCCGCTCTGGAGGAAGACCTGGAAGCTCGTCGGGGAAAACATCTGGAAACTCATTAACCACGGGGACTGACTGAAGTGTCGGCGTCTCTGCGTCCAAGTCTTGCACCCGTACCAGATGATAGATATAACCCTTTCTAATCATTTTCTTTGCCTTAAGGTATGAAATAAACTTACCTTTCGGCGATGCTGTATTTCCAGCCCAATCTAAAACTGGCTCCCCGGGAAACTGGAAGCGAACCACCTTATTCTGGCAGTCAACATTAGCATAACAGGAAGCTAGCCAGTCCATACCCATAATAACATCAAAATCAGTCATATCTAACTCTACCAGATCTGCCTTAGTATCACGGCCACATACAATCACAGAACAGTCTTTATAAACCTGTTTCGCTACAATAAAGTCCCCTATCGGTGTGGCTACCTCAAATGGCTCTATAGGTTCAGACATAATACCAATTTTACCGGCAACAAGAGGTGAAATATATGATAAAGTTGAACCTGGATCAATTAATGCATACACAGACCGAGAGAAGACCAATAAAGTACCTGTAACGACATTAGGAGATGCCTCCTGATCCTGGCGGCTGGCCAAAGCATAAATACGGTTCGAAGGACCGCTAATACGAGAAGCTCCACCACGGCCTCTGCCGCGACCCGCTGGTGCCGAAATACCCTGCCCCGTAGGGCGCATAGCCACTGACGAAGATGAAGACCCAGCGGCTGATCCGGTAGGCTGCGCTGCACCACCCGAACTACCCTTATACGGGCAATCTCTCACAGAATGGCCCTGACGGCCACAAGAAAAGCATGCACCGGTGGCTCTGTAGCACTCTCCCGTATGGTATCTGCCGTAAAAAGAACACTGAACCCTGGGTGGCCTCATCTGACCAGAACCCCTATCTGTCCGCGAACCTGAAGCCCTGGAGCTCTGGCCTGTTCCTGAATACCCTGGGCTATCGAATCTGCGACCTGCAGGCTAGGGAGGCGCGCTCTGCGCCGGCTGAGATGAAAATCTGCTAGGCTGCTGCGGCTGTTGGGGCTGTCTGCCCCGAAAGTCTCCAGATGACCTGGCCCTCTTGGGCTGTCTCCGATCCTGGCCCCTGTCAGGCTGGTGTCCTCCTCTGCCCCGATCCTCCATGCCCTGGGCATGGGCCTGGATACGGGCAATGTCCATACCGGGCTGAGCAGCCAATACTAAGCAGCTATCAACAAAATACCGATCCAGCCCCATAATATATCTATGCATCCGGTCCGCCATAGTAGCCACCACAGTAGGTGCATATCGGGCCAAGGAATCAAAATCCAAACTATAGTCCCGAATACTGCAGCCCTTCTGCCTCAATAATAAGAATCTATCAGATCTGGCTCGTCGCAACTCTGGGGGCAGAAAGTGTCCAAGAAATGCCTGAGAAAAATTGCCCCAAACTGCTGGAGGAGCGCCGTCCCCCCTGGATACCCCCCATGACTCGTACCAGTTTGCCGCCACATCATATAACCGGTACGAAGCTAACGCGACTGACTCTGTCTCGGAAGCATTAATCAAATCTAGAGTGCGTCGCATCTTCCTAATAAACTCCTCAGGATCCTCCTCGGGCTTTGTCCCGAAGAACTCTGGAGGGTTACAAGTCAAAAACTCACGGGCTCTCGAACTATCACGTCTGACTGCCCGGTCACCTCCCAGTCCATGCCCCTGAACCTGCCCTGCCATAAGTCTAGTCAGCAACTGGACTGCCTCCCTCATAGACTGATCCTCAGTGCCTGGCCGTGGAGCTGGAGGCTCAGGTACTGGAACTGCGGGAGCTGGCAGTGGAGCCGTCCCCCGATCTGCAGCTACGGCTACCCCAATCTCCTCCACGAGTGGCGGTGTAGAAGAACACTTTGTCTGGGGCAAAGTCTCCGGAGCAATATATACCTGGGCCCTGGTAGTCCTCTGGACCCGGCTAGTCTCTCCTACGGCAACTGACTTGGCCTTTTGGGCCGCTGTCGCTTTTTTTGGAGGCATATCTGCAAATATAGCCACTCGTTAGGAAGGGGTCATCCTGATAACACAGCTCTATCGCACGATCTAAGACAGAAAGAAGGGTAGTATCCTAAATACCCTGTAGCCTCCTGTTTATAGGTGTGGTGCACAACACACCGATAAACAAGACTCTACTAGACACGGTCTGTGGACATTCCGAGGACGAACCGCTCTGATACCACTTTTGTCACGACCCAACCCCGTGGGCCGCGACCAGTGCCCGAGCTGGGCACCTATACGTACCCGATACCCCAAATTAGCATATTAACATAATAATAATATAATAATAATATTAGTGGTCGCTACAGAATTTAGCAGAAAAGCAGACTTGGCACACATAGGCCGATAAAGCCATCACAGAACAGAATATCCCAAGCATATGTACAGACCTCTACAGAACATATCATAATCATAAGACGGGACAGGGCCCCGTCATACCCTGAACAAAGTACATATCCAGATAGCAGTGACAGACTGTACCAAAAGATGGGCTCTGTAGAAGAGAGTGCCCCAAATAGCAGAAATAGGCTCCTAAACGTGTGGATCAGCGAACCTGTCGTCAGTACCTGCGCGGCATGAAAACGCAGCCACCGAAGAAAGGGGTTCAGTACGAAATATGTACTGAATATGTAAAGCGGAATCACAGAAGTCAAATCATAATGGTTACAGAAAATGAGTACAGAATCCATAGTGTCAAATGCATATTTCCAAAACAGACAGAATGCGTACAGAAACATATGTCATATCATATCATATCCAGTCCCTGACACGGGACTCGGCAGACAGAATGTGGCCACCCTCCCGACGCTGGTGCCACTATACAGAGGAATCAGAAAAAGGGGCGTGGCCCCGTATCGTATAATGTCATATCAAAATGGCCATACAGATCAGATCAGAATAGGCGGACATGGCACATCATACTCCACAGACCCATGTACGCGTATACCTGCCCCCTCACATCGGGACGCGGCGAACAATGCAGAGAATTACGCTTGACAACATATCCTGGCCCGGGCTCAGTGTGGGAAACATTGGGACATCCACGAATGGAGTAGTGAGAGACTAATGCAATTTAAAAATATAATAAATGTTTTCAAAGACTCGATGAAGCGTATCAAAGACAAACAAATCCAATGGGGTCGGACGGAATCATAATAAATGTATTTCGGATATCATAATAAATTACAGAAGTATAACTTTCCCGAAGTCATTCCGAGTGTCAGAATAATTTATAATATTTAACAGAATATTTAAAATAATATTCGTTAAGCGATTAGTAGGGTAATTAAAACATTTCTTTAAAAAATCGCTTAAAAAGGAAGCTTTAACACATTAGGGGCAAAACCGTAAATAGCGGGCCCGCCTTGGGACAAACAAGGCGGCGGGCTCAAATTGTGCCCTCTAAGCATATAGTATCACCTAAAAAGGTTATACAAACATTCTATGACTTTCTGAATAATTTAGAGCAAAATTGCATAATTTCATAAAAAGCGTATCAAAATGGTTCAATTCTATTGAAGGAAAAACTGAAATTTTGTCTTGCGGATTCCGAGGGCCAAGAGGTCCTTCGAGGCCCGGATCCGACCCTAACACACTAGGGGCATGCCAAGGGAAGAATTGGGGTTGCTTTACATACCTTTCGCGCTCCTTAAGCCTTTCCAAACTCACTTCCCGTTTCGTCGAAAAACTGCAATACGTCAAGTTTACCAATTGTGAATTATTAATGCCATTATTTCAACTTTAAGCATATTTGGCTACCGAAATTTCAGCAGCACTTCCCCTATACATATGACACCCCGAGAATTCAACTCGGCTATAAATCATCAACAACAACCCAAACGACAACAACAATATCAACAATGAACATTAAAAACACAAATATCCTTCAACTAGTCATTTTTCTCACAAGTTGACATAATCTTCAATTCAACCCAACTTTCAACTAAGATCAATAATTTCATATTCAACAACCATCATGATCATCACCATATAGTTCTAGAAAAATTTCATATCGTTTTCCTTACGATATACACTCGATATACATGATATACAATCTTCCGCCAAAATCATAACTTATGCAAAACATCAAATCTTTGGCATACAACTTCATAACAAGTTTCCAACTTCCAAATTCATCAATGGTCATCACAACTAACAACCAAACAACTTCATTTCCTTAATGTCGGAAAAACCATACTAAAACGACATAAGTTTCTACATTCCAATTCAATACAAACTTATATCATTCTAACTTCATTTACATATCAAGCATTACAACAACACTCCAATACTCTAAACAAACTTAATCCATTTCATTCCCAAGTCAAATATACCACACGGCCATATGCTATTTTTCTCCATTCAATCAAATTTATTCCACTTTCATTCTCAACATAAATTCCATCACATTCACAACTAGAATACAACATGAATTCTATACATTTTTGGCTATACAATATACAAATACACATGGCTACACATATATACCACACACCCACTTTGCAAACTTCCATTTCTCCATACAATCAACACATTTCTATATACTACAACACAAACAAAACTCCATAACACAAGAATAAAGGATAAATTCTTACCTTTTCCTCTAGTCTTCTTTACTTGAATTTGTGATCACTTTGGTGAACCAAGGCCTCCTTTCTCCAAACCAACTACACCAAGTTGAAGAGGGGACTCAACTTAGTAAGGAAACCACAAAATACAAATTTTTAACACAAGATTTTTGGTGGTGAATTTTCCACACCAAACCCGAAATGCCTTCTTTTTTTTGCTCTTGTTTTGCTCTTCTTTCTCTTCTAAGTCTCTTGAACCTTCTAAGGGATAGTGATCCCTTTATAATTAATTAGCACATGGAAATATTCATTAAAGCCATGGGTTGGGCCTCACTTGGCCGGCCACCCCTTAAACATTGGGCCTAAATTTTTATTTTATGTTTTTGGGCCAACTCGGTTGGTCCCGAGTTGGGCCTAGCCCACTGACCTTTCGACCTTAAAACGTTCATAACTCCTTGTACCGACGTCACCTGGGAACCCACGACCTATGGATTGAAAGCTAATTCAATTATCTACAACTTCTATTTCAAGGTATTTTCAAAATTCCAAACTTACAATACAGTTTTTGCCCCCCAAAGTAAGGTCACCCGAAAACGTTTTCTTAAAAATATTCGTTTGGAGTGTTTCCACTTTGATTTGGTCCAAAGGTACTTCATGAGTTGTGTTTAACTTTACATATGTGATTCATATGACTTTTCAGCTGTTCCAAAAAAAATCTCGGTATGTGGGCCCCACCCCAGCAGATGCTCCGAGGTTCAAAAATACGGGATATAACATCCTCCCCCCCTTTAGAACATTCGTCCTCGAATGTTAAATTAATCTCATAGGGTTTGAAAATACTTTGGGGGAGTTCATGTTTACAGACATCACATATGACACACGATTGATATTGGAATAAATTAAAGCAGGGATTTAAGGTTACCTGTGGGTATAGAGAACAAATGAGGATATTTCTTCTTCATTTCCTCTTCGGCCTCCCATGTCATTTCCTCCCTATTATCGTTCCGCCACAGTACCTTAACAGAGGCTACATCTTTATTCCGAAGCCTCCTTACCTGACGATCCAAAATAGATACGGGCTGCTCCTCGTACGATAGTTGCTCCGTCACCTGAATATCATCAGCAGGAAATATTCTAGAAGGGTCACCGACGCATTTACGAAGCATAGAGACATGAAATACCGGATGTACCGCTTCCAAATCTGATGGCAAATCTAGCTCATAGGCGACATTTCCAGTTTTTCGAACAATCTGATAAGGCCCAATATAACGCGGACTGAGCTTACCCTTTCTGCCGAACCGCATCACGCCTTTCATAGGCGATACCTTCAGGAGTACCCAATCGCCTACCTGAAACTCCAACGGTCGACGCCGTTTATCCGCGTATGACTTCTGTCGACTCTGGGCTGCCAACAGTCGCTCCCGAATAAGTTTTACCTTGTCCACGGCCTGCTGGACCATATCTGGGCCAATCAAATCTGACTCGCCAATATCAAACCAGCCAATCGGCGATCTGCATTTCCTGCCATATAGAGCCTCGTACGGAGCCATCTGGATGCTGGAATGGTAACTGTTATTATATGCAAACTCAATCAATGGCAAGTGATCATCCCAGCTGCCTCTGAAATCAATAACGCAGGCCCGCAACATATCCCGCAGCGTCTGTATAGTGCGCTCGGCCTGTCCGTCGCTCTGAGGATGAAAGGCTGTGCTCAGACTCAGCTGAGTCCCTAGACCCTCCTGAAACGACCTCCAGAAACGCGCCGTAAACTGGGCTCCTCTGTCAGAAATAATAGATATAGGAACTCCGTGAAGCTTCAAAATCTCTCTAATATAGAGCCTGGCATAATCCTCGGCGGAATAAGTAGTCCTGACGGGAAGAAAATGGGCTAATTTCGTCAGCCTATCAACAACGACCCAGATGGAATCATACTTCCGTGGAGTGCGAGGCAAACCTGTAATGAAGTCCATATTAATAACCTCCCACTTCCAAGTCGGGATTTCCATCTCCTGCAACAGTCCACCCGGCTTCTGATGCTCAATCTTGACCTGCTGACAATTAGGGCACTGGGCGACGAACTCTGCAATATCCCGCTTCAGGCCGTCCCACCAGTATAAGCATCGGAGATCATGGTACATCTTCGTAGACCCAGGATGGACCAAATAGCGAGCATAATGTGCCTCGCTCATAACCTGCTGCCGAAGGCCTGCAATATCAGGTACACACAATCTGCCTCTGTATAACAAAGTACCGTCCGGTGAAAACTCGAACGGAGTCCTCTCCTTATCATAGGTTGTGTCCCTGTACTGAGCTAAGACAGGATCTTCGTATTGACGCCGCTTAATATCGTCCCTGAGGGATGACTCAGAAACCCCTCGAACAGAAATCCGTGTATCTCCAGAATCGGCCAGACGAACCCCGAGACTAGCCAACTACTGAATATCACGGGCTATCTCTCTCCTGTCTGGCTGTAAATCGGCCAAACTGCCCATAGACTTCCGACTGAGCGCATCGGCAACAACATTAGCCTTACCCGGATGATACAGAATATCCACGTCATAATCTTTCAGAAGCTCCAGCCACCTCCGCTGTCGCAAATTAAGCTCTCTCTGCCTGAAAATATACTGGAGACTCTTATGATCAGTATAGATATCCACATGAACGCCATATAAATAGTGTCTCCATATCTTCAGAGCATGAATTACCGCTGCGAGCTCCAGATCGTGGGTAGGATAATTCTTCTCATGCTTCTTGAGCTGCCGGGAAGCATACGCTATAACTCTGCCATGCTGCATCAATACACAGCCAAACCCCATGCCAGAAGCGTCACAATAAATAACATACCCGTCCGGTCCCTCTGGAAGAGTCAGAACTGGGGCTGTAGTCAGCTTCTCCTTCAGCAACTGGAAGCTCCGTTCACAAGCGTCAGACCACAGGAACTTAGCTCCCTTCTGAGTCAGCCTTGTCAAAGGCGCTGAAATCGAAGCAAACTTCTCCACAAATCTCCTGTAATAGCCTGCTAACCCCAGGAAACTGCGTACCTCTGTGGGCGTCATAGGTCTGGGCCAATTCTTCACGGCCTCAGTCTTCTGTGTGTCCACCCGGACACCATCAGCTCCAATAACATGCCCCAAGAAAGCCACTGAAGACAGCCAGAATTCACACTTAGAAAATTTCGCATATAATTTCTGATGCCGGAGTACCCCTAATACCGATCTCAGATGATCTGCGTGCTCCGCCTCAGACCGAGAATAAACCAGGATATCATCAATGAATACAGTTACAAACATATCCAAGAATGGCCTGAATACCCGGTTCATCAAATCCATGAATACTGCGGGGGCATTAGTAAGCCCAAAAGACATAACCCTAAACTCGTAATGCCCATATCGGGTCCGGAAAGCTGTCTTAGGGATATCGGCCTCTCGTACTCGCACCTGGTGGTAACCGGATCGAAGATCTATCTTCGAAAAACACTTAGCGCCCTGCAGCTGATTAAACAAATCATCAATCCTGGGGAGGGGGTATTTATTCTTTATAGTTACCTTATTCAGCTGCCGATAATCAATACACATACGCAGCGACCCGTCCTTCTTACGCACAAATAATACCGGGGCTCCCCAAGGCGAAGTACTGGGTCTGATGAAGCCCTTATCCAACTAATCTTTTAGCTGCTCCTTCAACTCCTTTAATTCTGCAGGCGCCATTCTATACGGAGGAATAGAGATAGGCTGAGTGTCTGGGAGTAAATCAATAGAGAAATCTATCTCCCGCTCTGGAGGAAGACCTGGAAGCTCGTCGGGGAAAACATCTGGAAACTCATTAACCACGGGGACTGACTGAAGTGTCGGCGTCTCTGCGTCCAAGTCTTGCACCCGTACCAGATGATAGATATAACCCTTTCTAATCATTTTCTTTGCCTTAAGGTATGAAATAAACTTACCTTTCGGCGATGCTGTATTTCCAGCCCAATCTAAAACTGGCTCCCCGGGAAACTGGAAGCGAACCACCTTATTCTGGCAGTCAACATTAGCATAACAGGAAGCTAGCCAGTCCATACCCATAATAACATCAAATTCAGTCATATCTAACTCTACCAGATCTGCCTTAGTATCACGGCCACATACAATCACAGAACAGTCTTTATAAACCTGTTTCGCTACAATAAAGTCCCCTATCGGTGTGGCTACCTCAATTGGCTCTATAGGTTCAGACATAATACCAATTTTACCGGCAACAAGAGGTGAAATATATGATAAAGTTGAACCTGGATCAATTAATGCATACACAGACCGAGAGAAGACCAATAAAGTACCTGTAACGACATTAGGAGATGCCTCCTGATCCTGGCGGCTGGCCAAAGCATAAATAAGGTTCGAAGGACCGCTAATACCAGAAGCTCCACCACGGCCTCTACCGCGACCCGCTGGTGCCGAAATACCCTGCCCCGTAGGGCGCATAGCCACTGACGAAGATGAAGACCCAGCGGCTGATCCGGTAGGCTGCGCTGCACCACCCGAACTACCCTTATGCGGGCAATCTCTCACAGAATGGCCCTGACGGCCACAAGAAAAGCATGCACCGGTGGCTCTGTAGCACTCTCCCGTATGGTATCTACCGCAAAAAGAACACTGAACCCTGGGTGGCCTCATCTGACCAGAACCCCTATCTGTCCGCGAACCTGAAGCCCTGGAGCTCTGGCCTGCTCCTGAATACCCTGGGCTATCGAATCTGCGACCTGCAGGCTGGGGAGGCGCGCTCTGCGCCGGCTGAGATGAAAATCTGCTAGGCTGCTGCGGCTGTTGGGGCTGTCTGCCCCGAAAGTCTCCAGATGACCTGGCCCTCTTGGGCTGTCTCCGATCCTGGCCCCTGTCAGGCTGGTGTCCTCCTCTGCCCCGATCCTCCATGCCCTGGGCATGGGCCTGGATACGGGCAATGTCCATACCGGGCTGAGCAGCCAATACTAAGCAGCTATCAACAAAATACCGATCCAGCCCCATAATATATCTATGCATCCGGTCCGCCATAGTAGCCACCACAGTAGGTGCATATCGGGCCAAGGAATCAAACTCCAAACTATAGTCCCGAATACTGCGGCCCTTCTGCCTCAATAATAAGAATCTATCAGATCTGGCTCGTCGCAACTCTGGGGGCAGAAAGTGTCCAAGAAATGCCTGAGAAAAATCGCCCCAAACTGCTGGAGGAGCGCCGTCCCCCCTGGATAGCCCCCATGACTCGTACCAGTTTGCCGCCACATCATATAACCGGTACGAAGCTAACGCGACTGACTCTGTCTCGGAAGCATTAATCAAATCTAGAGTGCGTCGCATCTTCCTAATAAACTCCTCAGGATCCTCCTCGGGCTTTGTCCCGAAGAACTCTAGAGGGTTACAAGTCAAAAACTCACGGGCTCTCGAACTATCACGCCTGACTGCCCGGTCACCTCCCAGTCCATGCCCCTGAAACTGCCCTGCCACAAGTCTAGTCAGCAACTGGACTGCCTCCCTCATAGACTGATCCTCAGTGCCTGGCCGTGGAGCTGGAGGCTCAGGTACTGGAACTGCGGGAGCTGGCAGTGGAGCCGTCCCCCGATCTGCAGCTACGGCTGCCCCAATCTCCTCCACGAGTGGCGGTGTAGAAGAACCCTCTGTCTGGGGCAAAGTCTCCGCAGCAATATATACCTGGGCCCTGGTAGTCCTTTGGACCCGGCTAGTCTCTCCTACGGCAACTGACTTGGCCTTTTGGGCCGCTGTCGCTTTTTTTGGAGGCATATCTGCAAATATAGCCACTCGTTAGGAAGGGGTCATCCTGATAACACAGCTCTATCGCATGATCTAAGACAGAAAGAAGGGTAGTATCCTAAATACCCTGTAGCCTCCTGTTTATAGGTGTGGTGCACAACACACCGATAAACAAGACTCTACTAGACACGGTCTATGGACATTCCGAGGACGAACCGCTCTGATACCACTTTTGTCACGACCCAACCCCGTGGGCCGCGACCAGTGCCCGAGCTGGGCACCTATACGTACCCGATACCCCAAATTAGCATATTAACAGAATAATAATATAATAATAATATTAGTGGTCGCTACAGAATTTAGCAGAAAAGCAGACTTGGCACACATAGGCCGATAAGGCCATCACAGAACAGAATATCCCAAGCATATGTACAGAACCCACACAGATGTATCCACAGACCTCTACAGAACATATCATAATCATAAGACGGGACAGGGCCCCGTCATACCCTGAACAAAGTACATATCCAGATAGCAGTGACAGACTGTACCAAAAGATGGGCTCTGTAGAAGAGAGTGCCCCAAATAGCAGAAATAGGCTCCTAAACGTGTGGATCAGCGAACCTGTCGTCAGTACCTGCGCGGCATGAAAACGCAGCCCCCGAAGAAAGGGGTTCAGTACGAAATATGTACTGAATATGTAAAGCGGAATCACAGAAGTCAAATCATAATGGTTACAGAAAA
The DNA here is from genome assembly GCF_019175385.1 of Lycium barbarum. NCBI lineage: Eukaryota > Viridiplantae > Streptophyta > Magnoliopsida > Solanales > Solanaceae > Lycium > Lycium barbarum. Next base: position 52,918 of record NW_026843501.1, read on the forward strand.
TGAGTACAGAATCCATAGTGTCAAATGCATATTTCCAAAACAGACAGAATGCGTACAGAAACATATGTCATATCATATCATATCCGGTCCCTGACACGGGACTCGGCAGACAGAATGTGGCCACCCTCCCGACGCTGGTGCCACTATACAGAGGAATCAGAAAAAGGGGCGTGGCCCCGTATCATATAATGTCATATCAAAATGGCCATACAGATCAGATCAGAATAGGCGGACATGGCACATCATACTCCACAGACCCATGTACGCGTATACCTGCCCCCTCACATCGGGACGCGGCGAATAATGCAGAGAATTACGCTTGACAACATATCCTGGCCCGGGCTCAGTGTGGGAAACATTGGGACATCCACGAATGGAGTAGTGAGAGACTAATGCAATTTAAAAAAATAATAAATGTTTTCAAAGACTCGATGAAGCGTATCAAAGACAAACAAATCCAATGGGGTCGGACGGAATCATAATAAATGTATTTCGGATATCATAATAAATTACAGAAGTATAACTTTCCCGAAGTCATTCCGAGTGTCAGAATAATTTATAATATTTAACAGAATATTTAAAATAATATTCGTTAAGCGATTAGTAGGGTAATTAAAATATTTCTTTCAAAAATCGCTTAAAAAGGAAGCTTTAACACATTAGGGGCAAAACCGTAAATAGCGGGCCCGCCTTGGGACAAACAAGGCGGCGGGCTCAAATTGTGCCCTCTAAGCATATAGTATCACCTAAAAAGGTTATACAAACATTCTATGACTTTCTGAATAATTTAGAGCAAAATTGCATAATTTCAGAAAAAGCGTATCAAAATGGTTCAATTCTATTGAAGGAAAAACTGAAATTTTGTCTTGCGGATTCCGAGGGCCAAGAGGTCCTTCGAGGCCCGGATCCGACCCTAACACACTAGGGGCATGCCAAGGGAAGAATTGGGGTTGCTTTACATACCTTTCGCGCTCCTTAAGCCTTTCCAAACTCACTTCCCGTTTCGTCGAAAAACTGCAATTGGTCAAGTTTACCAATTGTGAATTATTAATGCCATTATTTCAACTTTAAGCATATTTGGCTACCGAAATTTCAGCAGCACTTCCCCTATACATATGACACCCCGAGAATTCAACTCGGCTATAAATCATCAACAACAACCCAAACGACAACAACAATATCAACAATGAACATTAAAAACACAAATATCCTTCAACTAGTCATTTTTCTCACAAGTTGACATAATCTTCAATTCAACCCAACTTTCAACTAAGATCAATAATTTCATATTCAACAACCATCATGATCATCACCATATAGTTCTAGAAAAATTTCATATCGTTTTCCTTAAGATATACACTCGATATACATGATATACAATCTTCCGCCAAAATCATAACTTATGCAAAACATCAAATCTTTGGCATACAACTTCATAACAAGTTTCCAACTTCCAAATTCATCAATGGTCATCACAACTAACAACCAAACAACTTCATTTCCTTAATGTCGGAAAAACCATACTAAAACGACATAAGTTTCTACATTCCAATTCAATACAAACTTATATCATTCTAACTTCATTTACATATCAAGCATTACAACAACACTCCAATACTCTAAACAAACTTAATCCATTTCATTCCCTAGTCAAATATACCACACGGCCATATGCTATTTTTCTCCATTCAATCAAATTTATTCCACTTTCATTCTCAACATAAATTCCATCACATTCACAACTAGAATACAACATGAATTCTATACATTTTTGGCTATACAATATACAAATACACATGGCTACACATATATACCACACACCCACTTTGCAAACTTCCATTTCTCCATACAATCAACACATTTCTATATACTACAACCCAAACAAAACTCCATAACACAAGAATAAAGGATAAATTCTTACCTTTTCCTCTAGTCTTCTTTACTTGAATTTGTGATCACTTTGGTGAACCAAGGCCTCCTTTCTCCAAACCAACTACACCAAGTTGAAGAGGGGACTCAACTTAGTAAGGAAACCACAAAATACAAATTTTTAACACAAGATTTTTGGTGGTGAATTTTCCACACCAAACCCGAAATGCCTTCTTTTTTCTGCTCTTGTTTTGCTCTTCTTTCTCTTCTAAGTCTCTTGAACCTTCTAAGGGATAGTGATCCCTTTATAATTAATTAGCACATGGAAATATTCATTAAAGCCATGGGTTGGGCCTCACTTGGCTGGCCACCCCTTAAACATTGGGCCTAAATTTTTATTTTATGTTTTTGGGCCAACTCGGTTGGACCCGAGTTGGGCCTAGCCCACTGACCTTTCGACCTTAAAACGTTCATAACTCCTTGTACCGACGTCACCTGGGAACCCACGACCTATGGATTGAAAGCTAATTCAATTATCTACAACTTCTATTACAAGGTATTTTCGAAATTCCAAACTTACAATACAGTTTTTGCCCCCTAAAGTAAGGTCACCCGAAAACGTTTTCTTAAAAATATTCGTTTGGAGGGTTTCCACTTTGATTTGATCCAAAGGTACTTCATGAGTTGTGTTTAACTTTACATATGTGATTCATATGACTTTTCAGATGTTCCAAAAAAAAGTTCGGTATGTGGGCCCCACCCCTGCAGATGCTCCGAGGTTCAAAAATACGGGATATAACAGTTTATATCCCTAGCCCGAAATCGCAAAACCAACAAAACAACTGCTACAATAGCACCAACATCAACAACATCATCATCAATACCAAAATATTCCATAAAACATACCACCAGCTGATCAGGTGGTAATGCGTAAATAACACCTCACCCTTTCCCCATACACCATATATATATATATATGTATATATACATATATATGTATATATACATATATATGTATATATACATAATATATGCATATAAGACGTCTTCTGGTCACGGGTCAATATGCATATATGTAAATGAATGCAACGCATAAATGTAAACTAAAATAATCATAATACACAACACAGGACCCATGAACAGAAGGGACAATCATAAGAGGGGTACAGGAACATCAAAGACTAAATTACTCCTAGTGCTTCTAAGAGTAGAGTAATATGGAAACTCGTTTACTCGTTGTTCGCTCATATCATAGGATCATGCAAAAAAGAAAGAAAGGGAAAGCTTAACATACCTCGAAGATAATTTCTCGACTTCCCAACTTACTTCCGGTCTCGCAATCTACATATAAAAGCAGTCGCAATATTATTAGGCTTATTGTCATATACTTGTTTTAAGCCTTCAAATGAAATCCCTTTTAGAATCTGCCAAAATTCGGGCAGCATCTCCCTTGTTTATATCCCTAGCCCGAAATCACAATACCAACAAAACAACAACTACCATAGCACCAACATCAGCAACATCATAATCATTACCAAAACCAAAATATTCCGTAAAACATACCACCAGCTGATCAGGTGGTAATGCGTAAATAACGCCTCACCCTTTCCCCATGCACCATATATATATATATATATATATATATATATATATATATATATATATATATATATATATATATATATATATATATATATATATATATATGTATATATACATATATATGTATATATACATTGTATACGCGTATATAACGTCTTCTGGTCACGGGTCAATATGCATATATGTAAATGAATGCAACGCATAAATGTGAACTAACATAATCATGATACACAACTCAGGACCCATGAACAGAAGGGACAATCATAAGAGGGGTACAGGAACATCAAAGACTAAAGTACTCCTACTGCTTCTAAGAGTAGAGTAATAAAGAAGCTCGTTTACTCGTTGTTTGCTCATATCATAGGATCATGCCAAAAAGAAAGAAAGGGAAAGCCTTAACATACCTGGAAGATAATTTCTCGACTTCCCAACTTACTTCCGGTCTCGCAATCTACATATAAAAGTAGTCGCACTATTATTAGGCTTATTGTCATATACTTGTTTTAAGCCTTCAAATGAAATCCCATTTAGAATCTACCGAAATTCGGGCAGCATCTCCCTTGTTTATATCCCTAGCCCGAAATCGCAATACCAACAAAACAACTGCTACAATAGCACCAACATCAACAACATCATCATCAATACCAAAATATTCCATAAAACATACCACCAGCTGATCAGGTGGTAATGCGTAAATAACGCCTCACCCTTTCCCCATACACCATATATATATATATGTATATATACATATATATGTATATATACATAATATATACGTATAAAACGTCTTCTGGTCACGGGTCAATATGCATATATGTAAATGAATGCAACGCATAAATGTAAACTAAAATAATCATAATACACAACACAGGACCCATGAACAGAAGGGACAATCATAAGAGGGGTACAGGAACATCAAAGACTAAACTACTCCTAGTGCTTCTAAGAGTAGAGTAATATGGAAACTCGTTTACTCGTTGTTTGCTCATATCATAGGATCATGCAAAAAAGAAAGAAAGGGAAAGCTTAACATACCTGGAAGATAATTTCTCGACTTCCCAACTTACTTCCGGTCTCGCAATCTACATATAAAAGCAGTCGCAATATTATTAGGCTTATTGTCATATACTTGTTTTAAGCCTTCAAATGAAATCCCTTTTAGAATCTGCCAAAATTCGGGCAGCATCTCCCTTGTTTATATCCCTAGCCCGAAATAACAATACCAACAAAACAACAACTACCATAGCACCAACATCAGCAACATCATAATCAATACCAAAACCAAAATATTCCGTAAAACATACCACCAGCTGATCAGGTGGTAATGCGTAAATAACGCCTCACCCTTTCCCCATGCACCATATATATATATGTATATATACATATATATGTATATATACATTATATACGCGTATATAACGTCTTCTGGTCACGGGTCAATATTCTTATATGTAAATGAATGCAACGCATAAATGTGAACTAACATAATCATGATACACAACCCAGGACCCATGAACAGAAGGGACAATCATAAGAGGGGTACAGGAACATCAAAGACTAAAGTACTCCTAGTGCTTCTAAGAGTAGAGTAGTATGGAAGCTCGTTTACTCGTTGTTTGCTCATATCATAGGATCATGCCAAAAAGAAAGAAAGGAAAAGCCTTAACGTACCTGGAAGATAATTTATCGACATCCCAACTTACTTCCGGTCTCGCAATCTACATATAAAAGAAGTTGCACTATTATTAGGCTTATTGTCATATACTTGTTTTAAGCCTTCAAATGAAATCCCTTTTAGAATCTGCCAAAATTCGGGCAGCATCTCCCTTGTTTATATCCCTAGCCCGAAATAACAATACCAACAAAACAACAACTACCATAGCACCAACATCAGAAACATCATAATCAATACCAAAACCTAAATATTCCGTAAAACATACCACCAGCTGATCAGGTGGTAATGCGTAAATAACGCCTCACCCTTTCCCCATGCACCATATATATATATATATATATATATGTATATATATATATATGTATATATACATTATATACGCGTATATAACGTCTTCTGGTCACGGGTCAATATGCATATATGTAAATGAATGCAACGCATAAATGTGAACTAACATAATCATGAAACACAACTCAGGAACCATGAACAGAAGGGACAATCATAAGAGGGGTACAGGAACATCAAAGACTAAAGTACTCCTA
>NW_026843502.1:10000-58300 GCF_019175385.1 Lycium barbarum
GCACCAACATCAACAACATCATCATCAATACAAAAATATTCCATAAAATATACCACCAGCTGATCAGGTGGTAATGCGTAAATAACGCCTCACCCTTTCCCCATACACCATATATATATATATATATATGTATATATACATATATATGTATATATACATAATATACGCGTATATAGCATCTTCTGGTCACGGGTCAAAATGCATACATGTAAATGAATGCAACGCATAAATGTGAACTAACATAATCATGATACACAACTCAGGACCCATGAACAGAAGGGACAATCATAAGAAGGGCACAGGAACATCAAAGACTAAAGTACTCCTAGTGCTTCTAAGAGTAGAGTAATATGGAAGCTCGTTTACTCGTTGTACGCTCATGTCATTGGATCATGCCAAAAAGAAAGAAAGGCAAAGCCTTAACATACCTGGAAGATAATTTCTCGACTTCCCAACTTACTTCGGGTCTCGCAATCTACGTATAAAAGGAGTCGCACTATTATTAGGCTTATTGTCATATATTTGTTTTAAGCCTTCAAATGAAATCCCTTTTAGAATCTGCCGAAATTCGGGCAGCATCTCCCTTGTTTATATCCCTAGCCCGAAATCGCAATACCAACAAAACAACTACAACAATAGCACCAACATCAACAACATCATCATCAATACCAAAATATTCCATAAAACATACCACCAGCTGATCAGGTGGTAATGCGTAAATAACGCCTCACACTTTTCCCATACACCATATATATATATATATATATATGTATATATACATATATATATATATATATAAATATATATATATGTATATATACATATATATGTATATATACATAATATACGCGTATATTACGTCTTCTGGTCACGGGTCAATATGCATATATGTAAATGAATGCAACGCATAAATGTGAACTAACATAATCATGATACACAACTCAGGACCCATGAACAGAAGGGACAATCATAAGAACGGTACAGGAACATCAAAGACTAAAGTACTCCTAGTGTTTCTAAGAGTAGAGTAATATGGAAGCTCGTTTACTCGTTGTTCGCTCATATCATAGGATCATGCCAAAAAGAAAGAAAGGGAAAGCCTTAACATACCTAAAAGATAATTGCTCGACGTCCCAACTTACTTCTGGTCTCGCAATCTACATATAAAAGCAGTCGCACTATTATTAGGCTTATTGTCATATACTTGTTTTAAGCCTTCAAATGAAATCCCTTTTAGAATCTGCCAAAATTCGGGCAGCATCTCCCTTTTTTATATCCCTAGCCCGAAATCGCAATACCAACAAAACAACTGCAACAATAGCACCAACATCAACAACATCATCATCAATACCAAAATATTCCATAAAACAAACCACCAGTTGATCAGGTGGTAATGCGTAAATATATATATATATATATATATATATATATATATATATATATATATATATATATATATATATATATAATATACATAATGTCACGACCCAACCCCGTGGGCCGCGACTGGTGCCCTACTTAGGCACCCCAACCAGACTCACAACCAGATTATCGTATTCAGACTCATTCAAACTCAACATGCGTTATTCGAACCGAAAATGAACAGCAGACGCCAGACGCAAACATTTATCGAACACTTATCTTAAGCGGTCGCCCGTTCAAATTAGTCAAATCAAAATCAGAAAGGTGGCGGAATATACGTCGCCCAAATGCACACACACACATCAGAAAGGGGGCGGAATGTACATTGCCCAAATGCACACACATGTACAAACTCGGGGGCCGTCTTGGCCATAGTAGCGTACGAGCCGCTTAAGATAGCACAACAGATTCACATACAAACACACCGGACCCACGACCCACAAATGTGACTACAGGCCTCTAGACAAAACAGAACAGATGAACATATGACGGGACAGGGCCCCGCCGTACCCACACATCCACAATGTACCGAACACATACACAACATAAGGTATGTACCAAAAGTAGGCTCCGGATCAAGGGGAGCTCTCCAACACAGCAGAATGAGTAGCCTAAACTGGAGGACCACCCAAACGATCTTCTGTACCTGCGGGCATGAAACACAGCCCCCGAAGAAACGGGGGTCAGTACGGGAGAACTACTGAGTATGTAAAGCAGAAGATAAAGAAATCACAAACACAACTGGAGTCAGAAAGAACAAACACAACGTCAACGTAACAAAGCAAACCTGTGCGGAAGGCAAACGTACAAATGCAAATCAAATCATGTATAGGGTCTAGGAACGTGGTCACCCCGTTGAAGAGGGTCTTGAGTACTTCACAACTATGCGAAAATCAAGATTTTTGGATTGAAACAAAGGCTAGCAAAATTTTTTCCTTTCTCTCTATACCCTTCGGCCGAGAGCTCCTTATGGAGTGTTCTTCATATTTGTTTTTTGTTTTGCTTTGGCTTTCTTGATAATTCAAAGGCTACTTTGATATATATCCATTATAGAGAGTCATGTGCTATGCACATGACATTTAAAGGCCGGCCACCCCCAAAGACTTGGGCCTCAATTCTTGTTGTCCAATCTTGGCCCAATTCATTAAAAGTCCCGTTTTGTAATTCCCGAAACTAATTTCCAAAATTCCAAATTTACCCTCGGCCTTCCCCGATGTCTTGACATTAATGATTCCATAACCAACATAGTCATATTCACCAAAATCAAAAATATTTCCTCATAAGGCACAAATCTTAATTATTTCTCGATTTCCACTTTTACAAAACACGGGACATAACATTCTCCCCCCCTTAAGAACATTCGTCCTCGAATGTTGAATCGACCTTATGGGGCGCCATACTACTCTGGGAGGGTCCTCTTTATGGTTGCCTTTCGTGGATTTTCCGACACGGCTCCTTTACCAACTTTAGGGGGCAAAGTTTTCACATCACCGATTCAAATGCCTTCATAATCCCTTTTCTCATGCCCTACGTAACCACCGCACCATACGCTATATTCTTGTAATGGACGAACGCTTTCCAGACATCATAGTCAATATCATTTTCTTGTCACACTCCTGAGTTTCCTTACCGCATCGTCGTAATCTCACTTTACTTCATATCAGACACTTCATGCCAAACAGATTCAGAACTAAAGCCGGACGCACATAAGCATATCGGACGGATTTATATCCAGAGTCAGACATATAGAGGTGTGCCAAACAGAAACGGATTCAGAATCAAACGCACAAAAGGTTCATCGGACGGGGACATAATCGAGCTCAGAATTACAGAGGCGTACTAGGCAGAGCCTTATCGGAATCGGGAGTGCAGAAGAACAACAGATAGAATGTCGAATTAAGATCAAATTGATTCTATTAAGGCTCCAATAATTCATAAGAATTTCCTCCTACTTGCAAACTTGTTTGCCAGGTAATCATACAAATTGTCTTACATGTCGCGTATCGACTTTTTCAAAGATTCTACTTATTCACACTGCTTACCTTTCATCCTTCACAACATTAGTTGCCGGGGCTCGGCTCTTAACCCACATGACACCAAATGAAAACCATACACACACATACACATACACATACACATACACACACTTATCCAGACCTTACTGGCGAACATCTCTGGCTGTTATTCAAGTTCGTTCAATTTCCCAAGCGGTGTTATACCCTTTTTCTTTTTGCCCGTTTAGTCCGCCTCGTTCCGCGCGACTCCCGAAAGGGCACTAATTACTCCACTCACATTCTATTTACCCCTTGATTACCCCAAATTTCCATTTATTTTTATCATATTCTCACTTATGAAGAACTTTGCATTACTTCCCAGGGGGTCACCCATCCCAGAATTACTCTGGCTTGAGCACGCTTAACCCCGAAACTTTCACGCATTCTGACGCGTTAGGGCTGATATAATTTCATCGATTGCCCCGCACGACCTTGTCACATGATTTTTGGGCCAAACGGTGTCTTAGCAAAAAAATTTTTCGGGAAGTTTTTTTTTTATAGCGGGTCCCACTCCGACCCAAAGAGGTCGTTTGCTCTTCTGGCTATGTGGTTTATCGTTTTAGCCTTCCAAATTCCATATATTCGCCTCCCACATATACAAATAACTGCCTAAAATATTTTCATTAATTCGGATTCTTACCCTACTTTTACTGACACACAGAAAGAGAATATCGCATAATATACTGGAATACAGACCTATCATTGCACATATTCGTTCAGAAAAAAAAGTTAGTAATATACCTGGGTCTGCGTCTGGGGATGCCTCTGGGTCCCGCCGACCATTCAAAGAGTATATGCGGTTCGAGGGACCGTTAGAATCTGAACCCCCACCACGGCCTCTACCGCGGCCCGCTGGTGCTGGCATACCTCGCCCCGTGGAGCGCGTGGCCGAAGGGGTAGATGACGAACCAGCAACGGATCTCATCGGCGGTGCTGCGCTACCGGAACCGCCTGCCCACGGACAATCCCGCATGATATGGCCCTGGCGGCCGCAAGCAAAGCAGGCCCCTGTGGCCCTGAAGCACTCACCTGGGTGCGACCTTCCACAATACGAACACGGGGGCATATGAGGCCTAGTCTGACTGGGACCCCTGCTCGCCTGAGGACCTGGGGCTCTGGAACTCTGGTCTGCCCTGGACGGTCCTGCGCCATCAAATCTCTTACTAACAGACTGTGTGTCCCGGCCTGCCGGAGGAAAGTACCCACTGGACTGATACTGAGGCTGCCCACCCCGAGAATCTCCAAAATGCCCCGCTGACCTGGCCCTCTTCGGCCGTCTCCCATCATACTCTCTGCTGGGCCTATCTACTCGGTGCCGGTTCTCCATCCCCTGGGCGTAGGCCTGTAGACGGGCAATGTCCATATCTGTCTGCAATGACACCGCCATACAGCCGTCAATCAGGTAACGATCCAACCCCATAACATACCTATGCATCCGATCTGTTATATCAGCCACCACGGCAGGGGCATACCGGGCCAGGGAATCAAACTCCAAATTATATTCACGAACGCTTCAACCCCTCTGCTGCAGATGTAAAAACCGATCAGCTCGCTCCCGTCGTAACTCTGGGGGCAGAAAGTGGCGGGTGAAAGCAGTCACAAACTGATCCCACGTGGCTGGAGGAGCACCCTCACCCCTGGACCTGGATAACTCCCAAGTCTCGTACCAATGCGCGGCAACATCCCGAAGTCTATGCGAAGCCAGCTCAACCGACTCGGTCTCTGAAGCCCTGACCAAGTCTAATGCACGCCGCATCCCCCGAATAAAGTCATGGGGGTCCTCGTCGGGCTTAGACCCGAAAAACTCTGGAGGGCCGCATAACAAGAACTCCCGAACTCTCAGGCTGTCCCGCCTGTCCTCATCATCATCGTCCCTCCGCCCGCGCCTGCGAGCCTGCCCCGCTACTATCGTGGTCAACAACTGTACAACCTCCCTCAGGGTCCTATCCTCCGCCCCTGGCCGGGGAGCTGGAGTCTCAGGAGCGGGTACACGGACCTCTGGAGCTGTTGAAGGTCCTGCTCCAGGCTGTACTAATGGGGGTGTAGCAGACCCCTCAGAATGAGGTGCAACCTCAGGCAAATCATAGACACGAGCCCGAGTAGCTCGTTGTGCCTGGCTAGTCTCTCCCAACTTCGCCTTGCCCTTCTGGGCCGCCGTTGCCTTCTTCGGAGGCATCACTGCAAACACAACAACGGGTCAAATCAGAATGACCCTAATAGCACAGCTCTATCGTACGATCTAAGATTCCAAAGAAAGTAACATCCTAAATGCCCTGTAGCCTCCTGTTTATAGATGTGGTGCACAACACATCGATAAACAAGACTCTACTAGACACGGCCTGTAGACATTCCGAGGACAAACCTCTCTGATACCACTTCTGTCACGACCCAACCCCGTGGGCCGCGACTGGTGCCCTACTTAGGCACCCCAACCAGACTCACAACCAGATTATCGTATTCAGACTCATTCAAACTCAACATGCGTTATTTGAACCGAAAATGAACAGCAGACACCAGACGCAAACATTTATCGAACACTTATCTTAAGCGGTCGCCCATTCAAATTAGTCAAATGAAAATCAGAAAGGTGGCGGAATATACGTCGCCCAAATGCACACACACACATCAGAAAGGGGGCGGAATGTACATTGCCCAAATGCACACACACGTACAAACTCGGGGGCCGTCTTGGCCATAGTAGCGTACGGGCCGCTTAAGATAGCACAACAGATTCACATACAAACACACCGGACCCACGACCCACAAATATGACTACAGGCCTCTAGACAAAACAGAACAGATGAACATATGACGGGACAGGGCCCCGCCGTACCCACACATCCACAATGTACCGAACACATACACAACAGAAGGTATGTACCAAAAGTAGGCTCCGGATCAAGGGGAGCTCTCCAACACAGCAGAATGAGTAGCCTAAACTGGAGGACCACCCAAACGATCTTCTGTACCTGCGGGCATGAAACACAGCCCCCGAAGAAATGGGGGTCAGTACGGGAGAAGTACTGAGTATGTAAAGCAGAAGGTACAAAAATCACAAACACAGCTGGAGTCAGAAAGAACAAACACAACGTCAACGTAACAAAGCAAACCTGTGCGGAAGGCAAACGTACAAATGCAAATCAAATCATGTATAGGGTCTAGGAACGTGGTCACCCCCGACGCTGGTGCCACAACACATCATAACTCCAGAAGTTTTCAAATCTCCGTACAGTCTCCAGACACATCATATCACACACACATCACATCATCAGAACATATCAAATGCCATATCACATCATAACTCCATGAACGGTAACCGGCCCTATGGCGAGGCCTCGGAAACCGTAACACATCATAACTCCCGAATATGTTATAGCGCGCACGATCACAAAGTCGGCCCGGGTACCGACGAACGAAATCATAGCAGACAGCACGAACGGAGTGGTGTAGAAACCATATGCATATCAAAAGTAAATTAACTGACTCAACATATAGTTACAGATGAGCACATACCGACGCCAGAGGGCTCGGAGTAGGAATCATTTTGATCAAAATTTGTGTATAAAAGTTACGAAGTTCCAGACTGCCAGATTTTTTTTAGAAAGCCGTTCATAGGTCATTTTCCGAAAATTTCACATTACTCGAAGTGCAAAACGCTCACTAACGGCATAGGAAGTTTCAAACGCACCATTGAGTCATAAACAAACGATCGCTGATCAGAACGGACACAAGCGAACCAAACAAACCGAATAAGGGAAGCCTCAGGGCTTGCGGGCCCACCTCGGGTCAAATTGAGGCGGCGAACACGAATCACAGACTTTAGGCTCCCTAGAGCCATCTACGAAAGTTTCGGAGAGTTTCGAACACAACAGCAAAAGTTATGGAGGTTTGAACACTCTTCTAACCAAATACAACAAAAAGGGTTCAATTGCGCTGGATGAATAGTACCCAAACTTGAACCTAAATTTCCAAGAGCAGAGTTACCCCCGAGATTCCGATCTTAACCTAGTATGACTAGAACATGCCAAAAGAAGGATAGGTAGGCTTTACATACCTGGTTGGCGCCTTACGCTCGTGAAGTCGCAATTCCCGTTTCGTCCGAAAACTGCAAATGGTCACTTTTACCAGTTACTATTCATGAGAGTTAACCTTTTCATCTTTGGGGCTATACTTGGCTACCGAAATTTCGGCAGCACTTCCCCTATAAATCTAACACCCCCGAGACTTAGCTCAGCTCAAAATACAACAACAACAACAACCCAAACATCATTACACAATACAAACCACACTAGCTTCAAAATTTCACCTTAATACATAAGTTGGTAATCCTATATTCAAACTTCACAATTTCACTCATGTCCACATTATTGTATTCATTCATTCAAGATTATTCCACAACATAACATACAAGTTCCAAACCATATACAAAGTTTCTCAAAATCCATTACTTTCCCTATTTCATTCAAAACACCAAAAGTTACGACGAATATTCTAACTTGCGTCGTTTCATTCCAAATCCATCAACATCAATTATAACTCATATTTAAAGTCCTTAGTATCATAAATATACAATGATATACACCATGATACCGAAGGTATACACTTTCCGATAATATCCGAAATCATTTTCTAGCGCCAACTCAATTCTTTAATCAATCCTTTACGACATAAAGATCACAACAACGCATTATTCAAACTAAACAAGATAAAATTCCTATGCCTTGCACTTCATGAAACTCACGGCCAAACACACCCTTTTTTTTTTTCACACACACGCCATACACAAACACAACACCATCCCATAATCCTCATGCAACATCAATCACTATAACATATAAATCCATTTCATAACATAAAAACATAGATTTCTTACCTCTTTCTTGAAATTCCGATTTGCCACAAACGCGCACCTTATGCCAAACTAATTGTACCCCGTTGAAGAGGGTCTTGAGTACTTCACAACTATGCGAAAATCAAGATTTTTGGATTGAAACAAAGGCTAGCAAAATTTTTTCCTTTCTCTCTATACCCTTCGGCCGAGAGCTCCTTATGGAGTGTTCTTCATATTTTTTTTTTGTTTTGCTTTGGCTTTCTTGATAATTCAAAGGCTACTTTGATATATATCCATTATAGAGAGTCATGTGCTATGCACATGACATTTAAAGGCGGGTTTGGGCCACCCTAAAGGCCGGCCACCCCCAAAGACTTGGGCCTCAATTCTTGTTGTCCAATCTTGGCCCAATTCATTAAAAGTCCCGTTTTGTAATTCCCGAAACTAATTTCCGAAATTCCAAATTTACCCTCGGCCTTCCCCGATGTCTTGACATTAATGATTCCATAACCAACATAGTCATATTCACCAAAATCAAAAATATTTCCTCATAAGGCACAAATCTTAATTATTTCTCGATTTCCACTTTTACAAAACACGGGACATAACATTCTCCCCCCCTTAAGAACATTCGTCCTCGAATGTTGAATCGACCTTATGGGGCGCCATACTACTCTGGGAGGGTCATCTTTATGGTTGCCTTTCGTGGATTTTCCGACACGGCTCCTTTACCAACTTTAGGGGGCAAAGTTTTCACATCACCGATTCAAATGCCTTCATAATCCCTTTTCTCATGCCCTACGTAACCACCGCACCATACGCTATATTCTTGTAATGGACGAACGCTTTCCAGACATCATAGTCAATATCATTTTCTTGTCACACTCCTGAGTTTCCTTACCGCATCGTCGTAATCTCACTTTACTTCATATCAGACACTTCATGGCAAACAGATTCAGAACTAAAGCCGGACGCACATAAGCATATCGGACGGATTTATATCCAGAGTCAGACATATAGAGGTGTGCCAAACAGAAACGGATTCAGAATCAAACGCACAAAAGGTTCATTGGACGGGGACATAATCGAGCTCAGAATTACAGAGGCGTACTAGGCAGAGCCTTATCGGAATCGGGAGTGCAGAAGCACAACAGATAGAATGTCGAATTAAGATCAAATTGCTTCTATTAAGGCTCCAATAATTCATAAGAATTTCCTCCTACTTGCAAACTTGTTTGCCAGGTAATCATACAAATTGTCTTACATGTCGCGTATCGACTTTTTCAAAGATTCTACTTATTCACACTGCTTACCTTTCATCCTTCACAACATTAGTTGCCGGGGCTCGGCTCTTAACCCACATGACACCAAATGAAAATCATACACACACATACACATACACATACACATACACACACTTATCCAGACCTTACTGGCGAACATCTCTGGCTGTTATTCAAGTTCGTTCAATTTCCCAAGCGGTGTTATACCCTTTTTCTTTTTGCCCGTTTAGTCCGCCTCGTTCCGCGCGACTCCCGAAAGGGCACTAATTACTCCACTCACATTCTATTTACCCCTTGATTACCCCAAATTTCCATTTATTTTTATCATATTCTCACTTATGAAGAACTTTGCATTACTTCCCAGGGGGTTACCCATCCCAGAATTACTCTGGCTTGAGCACGCTTAACCCCGAAACTTTCACGCATTCTGACGCGTTAGGGCTGATATAATTTCATCGATTGCCCTGCACGACCTTGTCACATGATTTTTGGGCCAAACGGTGTCTTAGCAAAAATTTTTTTCGGGAAGTTTTTTTTTATAGCGGGTCCCACTCCGACCCAAAGAGGTCGTTTGCTCTTCTGGCTATGTGGTTTATCGTTTTAGCCTTCCAAATTCCATATATTCGCCTCCCACATATACAAATAACTGCCTCAAATATTTTCATTAATTCGGATTCTTACCCTACTTTTACTGACACACAGAAAGAGAATATCGCATAATATACTGGAATACAGACCTATCATTGCACATATTCGTTCAGAAAAAAAAGTTAGTAATATACCTAGGTCTGCGTCTGGGGATGCCTCTGGGTCCCGCCGACCAGTCAAAGAGTATATGCGGTTCCAGGGACCGCTAGAATCTGAACCCCCACCACGGCCTCTACCGCGGCCCGCTGGTGCTGGCATACCTCGCCCCGTGGAGCGCGTGGCCGAAGGGGTAGATGACGAACCAGCAACGGATCTCATCGGCGGTGCTGCGCTACCGGAACCGCCTGCCCACGGACAATCCCGCATGATATGGCCCTGGCGGCCGCAAGCAAAGCAGGCCCCTGTGGCCCTGAAGCACTCACCTGGGTGCGACCTTCCACAATACGAACACGGGGGCATATATGGCCTAGTCTGACTGGGACCCCTGCTCGCCTGAGGACCTGGGGCTCTGGAACTCTGGTCTGCCCTGGACGGTCCTGCGCCATCAAATCTCTTACTAACAGACTGTGTGTCCCGGCCTGCCGGAGGAAAGTACCCACTGGACTGATACTGAGGCTGCCCGCCCCGAGAATCTCCAAAATGCCCCGCTGACCTGGCCCTCTTGGGCCGTCTCCCATCATACTCTCTGCTGGGCCTATCTACTCGGTGCCGGTTCTCCATCCCCTGGGCGTAGGCCTGTAGACGGGCAATGTCCATATCTGTCTGCAATGACACCGCCATACAGCCGTCAATCAGGTAACGATCCAACCCCATAACATACCTATGCATCCGATCTGTCATATCTGCCACCACGGCAGGGGCATACCAGGCCAGGGAATCAAACTCCAAATTATATTCACGAACGCTTCGACCCCTCTGCTGCAGATGTAAAAACCGATCAGCTCGCTCCCGTCGTAACTCTGGAGGCAGAAAGTGGCGGGTGAAAGCAGTCACAAACTGATCCCACGTGGCTGGAGGAGCACCCTCACCCCTGGACCTAGATAACTCCCAAGTCTCGTACCAATGCGCGGCAACATCCCGAAGTCTATGCGAAGCCAGCTCAACCGACTCGGTCTCTGAAGCCCTGACCAAGTCTAATGCACGCCGCATCCCCCGAATAAAGTCATGGGGGTCCTCGTCGGGCTTAGACCCGAAAAACTCTGGAGGGCCGCATAACAAGAACTCCCGAACTCTCAGGCTGTCCCGCCTGTCCTCATCATCATCGTCCCTCCGCCCGCGCCTGCGAGCCTGCCCCGCTACTATCGTGGTCAACAACTGTACAGCCTCCCTCAGGGTCCTATCCTCCGCCCCTGGCTGGGGAGCTGGAGTCTCAGGAGCGGGTACACGGACCTCTGGAGCTGTTGAAGGTCCTGCTCCAGGTTGTACTAATGGGGGTGTAGCAGACCCCTCAGAATGAGGTGCAACCTCAGGCAAATCATAGACACGAGCCCGAGTAGCTCGTTGTGCCTGGCTAGTCTCTCCCAACTTCGCCTTGCCCTTCTGGGCCGCCGTTGCCTTCTTCGGAGGCATCACTGCAAACACAACAACGGGTCAGATCAGAATGACCCTAATAGCACAGCTCTATCGTACGATCTAAGATTCCAAAGAAAGTAACATCCTAAATGCCCTGTAGCCTCCTGTTTATAGATGTGGTGCACAACACATCGATAAACAAGACTCTACTAGACACGGCCTGTAGACATTCCGAGGACAAACCGCTCTGATACCACTTCTGTCACGACCCAACCCCGTGGGCCGCGACTGGTGCCCTACTTAGGCACCCCAACCAGACTCACAACCAGATTATCGTATTCAGACTCATTCAAACTCAACATGCGTTATTTGAACCGAAAATGAACAGCAGACACCAGACGCAAACATTTATCGAACACTTATCTTAAGCGGTCGCCCATTCAAATTAGTCAAATCAAAATCAGAAAGGTGGCGGAATATACGTCGCCCAAATGCACACACACACATCAGAAAGGGGGCGGAATGTACATTGCCCAAATGCACACACACGTACAAACTCGGGGGCCGTCTTGGCCATAGTAGCGTACGGGCCGCTTAAGATAGCACAACAGATTCACATACAAACACACCGGACCCACGACCCACAAATATGACTACAGGCCTCTAGACAAAACAGAACAGATGAACATATGACGGGACAGGGCCCCGCCGTACCCACACATCCACAATGTACCGAACACATACACAACAGAAGGTATGTACCAAAAGTAGGCTCCGGATCAAGGGGAGCTCTCCAACACAGCAGAATGAGTAGCCTAAACTGGAGGACCACCCAAACGATCTTCTGTACCTGCGGGCATGAAACACAGCCCCCGAAGAAATGGGGGTCAGTACGGGAGAAGTACTGAGTATGTAAAGCAGAAGGTACAAAAATCACAAACACAGCTGGAGTCAGAAAGAACAAACACAACGTCAACGTAACAAAGCAAACCTGTGCGGAAGGCAAACGTACAAATGCAAATCAAATCATATATAGGGTCTAGGAACGTGGTCACCCCCGACGCTGGTGCCACAACACATCATAACTCCAGAAGTTTTCAAATCTCCGTACAGTCTCCAGACACATCATATCACACACACATCACATCATCAGAACATATCAAATGCCATATCACATCATAACTCCATGAACGGTAACCGGCCCTATGGCGAGGCCTCGGAAACCGTAACACATCATAACTCCCGAATATGTTATAGCGCGCACGATCACAAAGTCGGCCCGGGTACCGACGAACGAAATCATAGCAGACAGCACGAACGGAGTGGTGTAGAAACCATATGCATATCAAAAGTAAATTAACTGACTCAACATATAGGTACAGATGAGCACATACCGACGCCAGAGGGCTCGGAGTAGGAATCAGATTGATCAAAATTTGTGTATAAAAGTTACGAAGTTCCAGACTGCCAGATTTTTTTTAGAAAGCCGTTCATAGGTCATTTTCCGAAAATTTCACATTACTCGAAATGCAAAACGCTCACTAACGGCATAGGAAGTTTCAAACGCACCATTGAGTCATAAACAAACAATCGCTGATCATAACGGACACAAGCGAACCAAACAAACCGAATAAGGGAAGCCTCAGGGCTTGCGGGCCCACCTCGGGTCAAATTGAGGCGGCGAACACGAATCACAGACTTTAGGCTCCTTAGAGCCATCTACGAAAGTTTCGGAGAGTTTCGGACACAACAGCAAAAGTTATGGAGGTTTGAACACTCTTCTAACCAAATACAACAAAAAGGGTTCAATTGCGCTGGATGAATAGTACCCAAACTTGAACCTAAATTTCCAAGAGCAGAGTTACCCCCGAGATTCCGATCTTAACCTAGTATGACTAGAACATGCCAAAAGAAGGATAGGTAGGCTTTACATACCTGGTTGGCGCCTTACGCTCGTCAAATCGCAATTCCCGTTTCGTCCGAAAACTGCAAATGGTCACTTTTACCAGTTACTATTCATGAGAGTTAACCTTTTCATCTTTGGGGCTATACTTGGCTACCGAAATTTCGGCAGCACTTCCCCTATAAATCTAACACCCCCGAGACTTAGCTCAGCTCAAAATACAACAACAACAACAACCCAAACATCATTACACAATACAAACCACACTAGCTTCAAAATTTCACCTTAATACATAAGTTGGTAATCCTATATTCAAACTTCACAATTCCACTCATGTCCACATTATTGTATTCATTCATTCAAGATTATTCCACAACATAACATACAAGTTCCAAACCATATACAAAGTTTCTCAAAATCCATTACTTTCCCTATTTCATTCAAAACACCAAAAGTTACGACGAATATTCTAACTTGCGTCGTTTCATTCCAAATCCATCAACATCAATTATAACTCATATTTAAAGTCCTTAGTATCATAAATATACAATGATATACACCAGGATACCGAAGGTATACACTTTCCGATAATATCCGAAATCATTTTCTAGCGCCAACTCAATTCTTTAATCAATCCTTTACGACATAAAGATCACAACAACGCATTATTCAAACTAAACAAGATAAAATTCCTATGCCTTGCACTTCATGAAACTCACGGCCAAACACACCCTTTTTTTTTCACACACACGCCATACACAAACACAACACCATCCCATAATCCTCATGCAACATCAATCACTATAACATATAAATCCATTTCATAACATAAAAACATAGATTTCTTACCTCTTTCTTGAAATTCCGATTTGCCACAAACGCGCACCTTATGCCAAACTAATTGTACCCCGTTGAAGAGGGTCTTGAGTACTTCACAACTACGCGAAAATCAAGATTTTTGGATTGAAACAAAGGCTAGCAAAATTTTTTCCTTTCTCTCTATACCCTTCGGCCGAGAGCTCCTTATGGAGTGTTCTTCATATTTTTTTTTTGTTTTGCTTTGGCTTTCTTGATAATTCAAAGGCTACTTTGATATATATCCATTATAGAGAGTCATGTGCTATGCACATGACATTTAAAACATGGGTTTGGGCCACCCTAAAGGCCGGCCACCCCCAAAGACTTGGGCCTCAATTCTTGTTGTCCAATCTTGGCCCAATTCATTAAAATTCCCGTTTTGTAATTCCCGAAACTAATTTCCGAAATTCCAAATTTACCCTCGGCCTTCCCCGATGTCTTGACATTAATGATTCCATAACCAACATAGTCATATTCACCAAAATCAAAAATATTTCCTCATAAGGCACAAATCTTAATTATTTCTCGATTTCCACTTTTACAAAACACGGGACATAACATTCTCCCCCCCTTAAGAACATTCGTCCTCGAATGTTGAATCGACCTTATGGGGCGCCATACTACTCTGGGAGGGTCCTCTTTATGGTTGCCTTTCGTGGATTTTCCGACACGGCTCCTTTACCAACTTTAGGGGGCAAAGTTTTCACATCACCGATTCAAATGCCTTCATAACCCTTTTCTCATGCCCTACGTAACCACCGCACCATACGCTATATTCTTGTAATGGACGAACGCTTTCCAGACATCATAGTCAATATCATTTTCTTGTCACACTCCTGAGTTTCCTTACCGCATCGTCGTAATCTCACTTTACTTCATATCAGACACTTCATGCCAAACAGATTCAGAACTAAAGCCGGACGCACATAAGCATATCGGACGGATTTATATCCAGAGTCAGACATATAGAGGTGTGCCAAACAAAAACGGATTCAGAATCAAACGCACAAAAGGTTCATCGGACGGGGACATAATCGAGCTCAGAATTACAGAGGCGTACTAGGCAGAGCCTTATCGGAATCGGGAGTGCAGAAGCACAACAGATAGAATGTCGAATTAAGATCAAATTGCTTCTATTAAGGCTCCAATAATTCATAAGAATTTCCTCCTACTTGCAAACTTGTTTGCCAGGTAATCATACAAATTGTCTTACATGTCGCGTATCGACTTTTTCAAAGATTCTACTTATTCACACTGCTTACCTTTCATCCTTCACAACATTAGTTGCCGGGGCTCGGCTCTTAACCCACATGACACCAAATGAAAATCATACACACACATACACATACACATACACATACACACACTTATCCAGACCTTACTGGCGAACATCTCTGGTTGTTATTCAAGTTCGTTCAATTTCCCAAGCGGTGTTATACCCTTTTTCTTTTTGCCCGTTTAGTCCGCCTCGTTCCGCGCGACTCCCGAAAGGGCACTAATTACTCCACTCACATTCTATTTACCCCTTGATTACCCCAAATTTCCATTTATTTTTATCATATTCTCACTTATGAAGAACTTTGCATTACTTCCCAGGGGGTCACCCATCCCAGAATTACTCTGGCTTGAGCACGCTTAACCCCGAAACTTTCACGCATTCTGACGCGTTAGGGCTGATATAATTTCATCGATTGCCCCGCACGACCTTGTCACATGATTTTTGGGCCAAACGGTGTCTTAGCAAAAATTTTTTTCGGGAAGTTTTTTATTTATAGCGGGTCCCACTCCGACCCAAAGAGGTCGTTTGCTCTTCTGCCTATGTGGTTTATCGTTTTAGCCTTCCAAATTCCATATATTCGCCTCCCACATATACAAATAACTGCCTCAAATATTTTCATTAATTCGGATTCTTACCCTACTTTTACTGACACACAGAAAGAGAATATCGCATAATATACTGGAATACAGACCTATCATTGCACATATTCGTTCAGAAAAAAAAGTTAGTAATATACCTGGGTCTGCGTCTGGGGATGCCTCTGGGTCCCGCCGACCAGTCAAAGAGTATATGCGGTTCGAGGGACCGCTAGAATCTGAACCCCCACCACGGCCTCTACCGCGGCCCGCTGGTGCTGGCATACCTCGCCCCGTGGAGCGCGTGGCCGAAGGGATAGATGACGAACCAGCAACGGATCTCATCGGCGGTGCTGCGCTACCGGAACCGCCTGCCCACGGACAATCCCGCATGATATGGCCCTGGCGGCCGCAAGCAAAGCAGGCCCCTGTGGCCCTGAAGCACTCACCTGGGTGCGACCTTCCACAATACGAACACGGGGGCATATGTGGCCTAGTCTGACTGGGACCCCTGCTCGCCTGAGGACCTGGGGCTCTGGAACTCTGGTCTGCCCTGGACGGTACTGCGCCATCAAATCTCTTACTAACAGACTGTGTGTCCCGGCCTGCCGGAGGAAAGTACCCACTGGACTGATACTGAGGCTGCCCGCCCCGAGAATCTCCAAAATGCCCCGCTGACCTGGCCCTCTTGGGCCGTCTCCCATCATACTCTCTGCTGGGACTATCTACTCGGTGCCGGTTCTCCATCCCCTGGGCGTAGGCCTGTAGACGGGCAATGTCCATATCTGTCTGCAATGACACCGCCATACAGCCGTCAATCATGTAACGATCCAACCCCATAACATACCTATGCATCCGATCTGTCATATCTGCCACCACGGCAGGGGCATACCGGGCCAGGGAATCAAACTCCAAATTATATTCACGAACGCTTCGACCCCTCTGCTGCAGATGTAAAAACCGATCAGCTCGCTCCCGTCGTAACTCTGGAGGCAGAAAGTGGCGGGTGAAAGCAGTCACAAACTGATCCCACGTGGCTGGAGGAGCACCCTCACCCCTGGACCTGGATAACTCCCAAGTCTCGTACCAATGCGCGGCAACATCCCGAAGTCTATGCGAAGCCAGCTCAACCGACTCGGTCTCTGAAGCCCTGACCAAGTCTAATGCACGCCGCATCCCCCGAATAAAGTCATGGGGGTCCTCGTCGGGCTTAGACCCGAAAAACTCTGGAGGGCCGCATAACAAGAACTCCCGAACTCTCAGGCTGTCCCGCCTGTCCTCATCATCATCGTCCCTCCGCCCACGCCTGCGAGCCTGCCCCGCTACTATCGTGGTCAACAACTGTACAGCCTCCCTTAGGGTCCTATCCTCCGCCCCTGGCTGGGGAGCTGGAGTCTCAGGAGCGGGTACACGGACCTCTGGAGCTGTTGAAGGTCCTGCTCCAGGCTGTACTAATGGGGGTGTAGCAGACCCCTCAGAATGAGGTGCAACCTCAGGCAAATCATAGACACGAGCCCGAGTAGCTCGTTGTGCCTGGCTAGTCTCTCCCAACTTCGCCTTGCCCTTCTGGGCCGCCGTTGCCTTCTTCGGAGGCATCACTGCAAACACAACAACGGGTCAGATCAGAATGACCCTAATAGCACAGCTCTATCGTACGATCTAAGATTCCAAAGAAAGTAACATCCTAAATGCCCTGTAGCCTCCTGTTTATAGATGTGGTGCACAACACATCTGTTACATCTGACATTTTTGTTTATTCGAAAAATTCAAGATAAATGGACTTGTGATGAATAAGGCCACAATTGGACACTACTTGGTGTGAATGTGTGAGTTATGAAGTCAATGGTATAAGAATTACGAAAGGTGGCCAAGGGCAAAAATTGGAATTTTGGGAACTTGTTCCATAAATTGCAAAATCTAGCCATTTTGGGCTCAAAAAAAAAATAAGTGGAGAAAGGCCCAACTTAAGGGGGCCCAACCGGCCAAAGGAGTCCAAGCCCATGGAATAATTAAATTCCATGGGGAATTATATATGTATGGATAAGTATTGAGAAGGTTCAAGAAACAAAACAAAAGCCAAGAACAAAAAAAAAAAAGAGGAGCTATTTCGGGTGAGAAAGAGGAGAAAAGAAAAAGAAAGAAAAAAATTTTGGAGCCAATTCTTGGGTTCAAAAATTCATCCCTTGTGAGGTTATGACTAAGTGCAAGGCCCTCTTCAAGTTGGTATAAATATTGTGGCAAGAAAACAATTTTTATCTCCAAGTGAAGGGCTTGAAGAAAGGTGAGAATTTCATGCTTTTGTTGTGTTAAAAATGATATATGTATGTTGTAGTATGTGTGAATGAATGAAAAACATGAAAATTTTGTGTGTTGGAATTTAGGGTGTGTTGGCCGAAAATGTATATGCAATTGCATGATTTCAATGGCTTGAATTCTTGTTGTAATCTAGTTGTAATATGATGGGAATTTTATTAGAAAGGAAGTGGAATGAATTAGTGAAAAATTGGAAGTGTGGGAGATGGCCGTGTGGTGCTAGGTTTGATATGGAATATGAATTTGATCTTGGTTGTATGCTAATTGAGTTATGGTGAAGTGAATGGAAAGATAACAATTTTTATTGTCTTGGAAAAATGGTTATCAAGTTGTTGTAGGAAAGTATGCAACTTTGTTATGTTTATGTAAAAATGGAAATGAATGTATCAAGAGACGAATCATGATTATTGTTGATGAACTTGGAATATGGAAAATGTGTTTATGAACTTGTATGTTGAAGGTTGGAAAAATTGGATAAGTAGTGGCTCTAATGGAAAGTTTGTATGTTTGTATATCGTGTGAAAATGATAAGATATGCCTCCGACGTATGTTGGAATTACTTCGATAGGTAATGAATATGAAAATAATAAGTTTGGTTTGAAAGTGTAAGTTTGAAACGAAAGATGTTTCGTTATGTCGAAAGATGGCTAATAATGCCATAGTGTATGATTTAGTATCTATTGATGTTTGTTGTTGTTTGGATGTTATCTTTGGGTTGTTGTGTTGATAAATTAAGCCGAGCCAAGTCTCGGGGATGTCGTATATACAGAGGAAATGCTGCCGAAATTTCGGTAGGCAAGTATGTTTAAGTTTGGAGTATTGAAAGAATGAAACTAACCAAATGGTAAACTTGACCATTTCCAGATTTTGGACGAAATTTGGAGTGACGCCAAGCGAGCATAAGGAGCCATCGAGGTATGTGAAGCATTTCTTTGCGTTCCTAGGCATGTTCTGGATGTGATAGGCTTGACCGCGAGCCTTAGGTCCGACTCCGTTTTCCGGAATTCGAGACGGAAAACCGCTCAAATTCCTTCAATTCAATTGAACCTATTTTCTTGCAAATTGCCCTTAAAGTAAGATTTTTGTGCAAAACTTCCCCAAACGGAGTCGGAACACTTCCGAATGAGTATGGGCGACCTCATAAGGTCAATCATCGATAATTTACGTATGTAGCCTCGGGTTGGTCCGAGGTGGGCCCACAAGGCCCGATACGTCCGGTACGGTTTTAAATACTTCTGTTTTGGGTCCGATTTTCTCTAAAAACTTCTGAACTATTATTTTGTGAATATTATGGATAATTTTGTGTAATTTATATATTATGATTTCTGAACATCCGAGCATCCCATTCTGATAATCTGTCGTGCCTTCCTAACTAGGATATGAGCGCGTGCTATGCATACTATCTGGATATTCTGATTTTGGCTCGCCGTTTGGCACCCTTCTGATTGATCGAGTCTGTATGTTGAGTCTGTAGGTAGGTGGTTTCTCATTTATCGATTCGTGTCTGTCTCAATGCATTCTTTCACTGCGACCCGAGCCAGGTTCTGTTATCGTGCATATTTTCTCTGCATTGTTCACCGCGTCCCTCGGCGTACGGGTCGGGATCTGTATGTCTGAATGATCTGTGTATGGGGATGGCGGCCAGGATGGCATATGATCTGATTTGATTCTGTCTGTCCACCGCGTCCCGTACTAAGAGGGCCGGGTTCTGTTACCGCGCCCCCAGACAGGGCCGGGATCTGTATGAAAATATATGCGTGTGCTATCTGTATTGGTAAATCACACGCCTCTGTATGATTTTGTATGACTCTGTGCTACTCTGCATGCATAATTCTGTCCGACACACTACTGTCTGTCCGTCTGTGCTATGACTATTGCTGTTTGTCCGTATGGCTTTTGATTCTGTATGTCCGTATGGATTCAGATTCTGCTCGTCTGTCTGTATTATGATTCCGTCTGTCTGTCCGAACTATAATTCTGTTTATTTGTATGAAACACGATTCTGTATGTCTGTCTGGATCACAATTCTGTCCGTCAGTCTGATTTATGGTTCTGTCCGTTATATTTCTGTGACTCCGGTTCGGACTATGTTATATCTGTTAGGTTTCTGCTTTACATACTCGGTACATTTTTCGTACTGACCCCCGTTCTTCGGGGGCTGCGCTACATGCCCGCAGGTACAGACGCACCAGGTGATACGCCGCCCGCGTAGGTTTCCGACTCTGCTACTTGAAGAGCTCCTTTGACTCGGAGCATATATCTTTGGTATATACCTTCTGTCTTTGTGTACTCCGTATGTCTGTATATTCTGGGTACGGCGGGGCCCTGTCCCGTCATATGAATCTGTATGTCTGTAGAGGCCTGTAGATAGATGTGTGGGTTACGGGTTTCGTCTGTATGTTAGCCTTACCGGCTTACTTGTAAATGTCTGTATGTTCAGGTATATATGTATATATACGTATGTTACGCGCGTGCCGTATTTGTATCGGCCTACCTCTGTACTTCTGTTTTGAAAAAAAAAATCTGTATGGTTCGAATTCGATCAGGTAGGTACGTATGGGTACCCAGGTAGGGTACCAGTCGCGGCCCACGGGGTTTGGGTCGTGACAAAAGTGGTATCAGAGCGGTTAGTCCTCGGTATGTCTACAGGCCGTGTCTAGTAGAGTCTTGTTTATCGATGTGTTGTGCACCACATCTATAAACAGGAAGCTACAGGGCATTTAGGATGTTACCCTTCTTTGGATTCTTAGATCGTGCAATAGAACTGTATTAATAGGATGATCCTCTCCTAACGATCTGCCATGTTTCAACGATGCCTCCGAGGAAGGCAACAGCCGCCCAGAAGGGCAAGGCGAGGATTGAAGCAGGAGAGACTAGCCAGGCCCCGAGGGTTACCAGGGCCAGTGTTCAGCCTGCACTCGAGGATGTGCCCCCGTCGTCTGGGTCTATTACACCCCCCTCGCGAGAGGATATCAGAGCAGCAGGAGCTGCTAATCGGGAGACGGCTCCACCGCAGGCTCCTGAGGTTCCAGCGCCCGAGCCTCCAGCTCCACCGGCAGGGGCGGAGAGTAGGGCCATGCGAGATGCGGTTCAGTTATTGACCACACTAATGGCGGAGCAGGTTCGTAGGCATGGATTAGGGGGTGGTCGTGCGGACAGGTATGAGAGCTCCAGGGCTCGCGAGTTTTTGACATGTAGTCCTCCAGAATTCTCCGGGACAAAATCTGAGGAGGACCCCCAGGAGTTCATCAGAAAGATGGAGAGCACACTGCGATTGATTAAGGCTTCGCCGACTGAGTCTGTGGAGTTGGCTTCGTATCGATTGTATGAGGTGGCAGCAAATTGGTATGAGTCTTGGCAGCTCTCCAGGGGTGCCGATGCGCCCGCAGCAGTATGGGCCGAATTTACTAAGGCCTTTCTGGACCATTTTCTACCACCAGAGCTACGAAGAGCTAGGGTTGATCGGTTCTTGAATTTGAGGCAGAATGGTAGAAGTGTTCGCGAGTACAGCCTAGAGTTCGATTCACTGGCTAGGTATGCACCCACCATAGTAGCTGAGATGGCCGACAAGGTGCACAGGTATGTGATGGGACTGGACTCTTATCTGATTGATGGTTGTTTGGCCGTGGCTGCTCAGCCAGGGATGCATGTAGCCCGGGTACAGGCACACGCCCAGGGCATGGAGGACCGACGTAGGGAACGTCGGCCTGATAGGAGTTACGACAGGGGCCGGCCTAAGAGGGCCAGATCGGCTGGGTATTCAGAGGGGTTCCAGGGCGAGCCTTCCCAGCGGCAGGGTAACAGGTACTCGTCCCAGCCAGCCTACAGTACGCCCCCACAGTTCGCAGGACAGAGCTCCAGAGCTCCCGGTCAGTCGAGGCCACCCATACCCCCGTGTTCTTACTGTGGGAGATCCCACCCGGGGGAGTGCTACCGCGCTACGGGCGCTTGTTATTTTTGTGGGAGCCCAGACCATCGAGTCAGAGAGTGCCCACTTAAGGGCAGTTCGGGTTCAGCCCGGCCTGCTGGGTCCGTTGCAGGCTCATCTTCTCCTTCAGCAGCCATGCGCCCTGCGGGGCGAGGAGCACCGGCACCAGCACCAGCGCCAGCGGGTCGTGGCAGAGGACGAGGTGCAGCTTCTGGTTACAGCGGTCCATCGAACCGCGTGTTTGCTTTAACCGGCCGGCAGGACCCAGGAGCGTCTTCGAGTGTACGCCCAGGTACGCCAGCAAATCCCTTTTGAGAAATGTATGTATGGATAATTTTGTGTTTTGCTGAATTACGTGATCTTATACTTCTGGGTACTAGAAATAGTAAGATAGATGTTAATTTGGTGGATACCGAGATTCAGAAAAGCAATATGGTAATGGTATGACTTAGCCGGGGGTGGGACCCGCTACCAAAATTTTTCCGAAAATCTGCGAAGACCCAGAGTTACTCAAAAATTTCGTGACAAAGGTCGTGAGGGGCGATCGACGAAATTATATTAGCCCTAACGTGTCGAAATGCATGAAAGTTTCGGAGTTAAGCGTGCTCAGGCCAGAGCAATTCTGGGATGGGTGACCCCCCTGGGAAGTAATGCAAAGTTTTGCATAAGTGTAGGTATGACTGATATAAATGAAAATTTGGGGTAATCTAAAGTGAAGGAGAATGTGTGGGGTAATTAGTGCCTTTACAACAACCACACAGTCCGACGCGGATTAAATGGGCAAAAAAAAAAAAAAAAGGGGCGATACCGCTCGGAATTGAGCGAATCTGGGTAACAGTCAGCAACGACCCGAATGTTGTCAGGGGATAGAGAAAGCCCAATTACCTCATAAGTTAGTCTGGTATGACGATGGTTGTAAAAGGAAAGAGTGTATGGATGGTAGGGAAGAAGAGAGATAAGAAGGGCAAATAAGCAGAATCCTTGAAAAAGTCGATAAGCGACACCCAAGACGATTTGTATGATTGATTCTGAATATGTGCCTGTCTGACGTATCTCTGTACGATTAACTCCGATTACGAATCTGTCTGACACACCTCTGTATGTCTGACTCTGGATATAAATCCGTCTGGTGTGCCTCTGTACGTCTAATTTCGATCGCATGTCTGATTCTAAGTGCGACTCTGTATGATACATTTCTGTAAGCCTGATTCCGATTTCGAAACCCGTCCGATACCTTTTTATACGTCTGACTCCGATCTCAGGTCTGTCTGACATACTTCCGGGCCCCTGACTTTGACTACGAATCCGTCCGATATGCTTCTACTCGTTCGGTTCCGGTCCTGAATCTGTTGGTAAGAAGTGTCTGGAATGAAGTGGGATTATGTCGATGTGGTAGAAATCTCCGGAGTGTAACAAGAAATGATACGGACTATGACGTCTGGAAAGCGTTCGTCAGTTGCAAGAATATAGCTTATGGTTCGACGATTGCGTGGGGTACGAGAAGATATATTATGAAGGCATCTGAATCTGTGATGTGAAAAATTACCTCATAATGTTGGTAAAGAAGCCATGTCGGAAAATCAGCAAAGGACGACTATAAAGAGAACCCTCCCGGAGTAGTATGGCGCCCCATAAGGTCAATTTAACATTCGAGGACGAATGTTCTAAAGGGGGGAAGAATGTTACATCTGACATTTTTGTTTATTCGAAAAATTCAAGATAAATGGACTTGTGATGAATAAGGCCACAATTGGACACTACTTGGTGTGAATGTGTGAGTTATGAAGTCAATGGTATAAGAATTACGAAAGGTGGCCAAGGGCAAAAATTGGAATTTTGGGAACTTGTTCCATAAATTGCAAAATCTAGCCATTTTGGGCTCAAAAAAAAAATAAGTGGAGAAAGGCCCAACTTAAGGGGGCCCAACCGGCCAAAGGAGTCCAAGCCCATGGAATAATTAAATTCCATGGGGAATTATATATGTATGGATAAGTATTGAGAAGGTTCAAGAAACAAAACAAAAGCCAAGAACAAAAAAAAAAAAGAGGAGCTATTTCGGGTGAGAAAGAGGAGAAAAGAAAAAGAAAGAAAAAAATTTTGGAGCCAATTCTTGGGTTCAAAAATTCATCCCTTGTGAGGTTATGACTAAGTGCAAGGCCCTCTTCAAGTTGGTATAAATATTGTGGCAAGAAAACAATTTTTATCTCCAAGTGAAGGGCTTGAAGAAAGGTGAGAATTTCATGCTTTTGTTGTGTTAAAAATGATATATGTATGTTGTAGTATGTGTGAATGAATGAAAAACATGAAAATTTTGTGTGTTGGAATTTAGGGTGTGTTGGCCGAAAATGTATATGCAATTGCATGATTTCAATGGCTTGAATTCTTGTTGTAATCTAGTTGTAATATGATGGGAATTTTATTAGAAAGGAAGTGGAATGAATTAGTGAAAAATTGGAAGTGTGGGAGATGGCCGTGTGGTGCTAGGTTTGATATGGAATATGAATTTGATCTTGGTTGTATGCTAATTGAGTTATGGTGAAGTGAATGGAAAGATAACAATTTTTATTGTCTTGGAAAAATGGTTATCAAGTTGTTGTAGGAAAGTATGCAACTTTGTTATGTTTATGTAAAAATGGAAATGAATGTATCAAGAGACGAATCATGATTATTGTTGATGAACTTGGAATATGGAAAATGTGTTTATGAACTTGTATGTTGAAGGTTGGAAAAATTGGATAAGTAGTGGCTCTAATGGAAAGTTTGTATGTTTGTATATCGTGTGAAAATGATAAGATATGCCTCCGACGTATGTTGGAATTACTTCGATAGGTAATGAATATGAAAATAATAAGTTTGGTTTGAAAGTGTAAGTTTGAAACGAAAGATGTTTCGTTATGTCGAAAGATGGCTAATAATGCCATAGTGTATGATTTAGTATCTATTGATGTTTGTTGTTGTTTGGATGTTATCTTTGGGTTGTTGTGTTGATAAATTAAGCCGAGCCAAGTCTCGGGGATGTCGTATATACAGAGGAAATGCTGCCGAAATTTCGGTAGGCAAGTATGTTTAAGTTTGGAGTATTGAAAGAATGAAACTAACCAAATGGTAAACTTGACCATTTCCAGATTTTAGACGAAATTTGGAGTGACGCCAAGCGAGCATAAGGAGCCATCGAGGTATGTGAAGCATTTCTTTGCGTTCCTAGGCATGTTCTGGATGTGATAGGCTTGACCGCGAGCCTTAGGTCCGACTCCGTTTTCCGGAATTCGAGACGGAAAACCGCTCCAATTCCTTCAATTCAATTGAACCTATTTTCTTGCAAATTGCCCTTAAAGTAAGATTTTTGTGCAAAACTTCCCCAAACGGAGTCGGAACACTTCCGAATGAGTATGGGCGACCTCATAAGGTCAATCATCGATAATTTACGTATGTAGCCTCGGGTTGGTCCGAGGTGGGCCCACAAGGCCCGATACGTCCGGTACGGTTTTAAATACTTCTGTTTTGGGTCCGATTTTCTCTAAAAACTTCTGAACTATTCTTTTGTGAATATTATGGATAATTTTGTGTAATTTATATATTATGATTTCTGAACATCCGAGCATCCCATTCTGATAATCTGTCGTGCCTTCCTAACTAGGATATGAGCGCGTGCTATGCATACTATCTGGATATTCTGATTTTGGCTCGCCGTTTGGCACCCTTCTGATTGATCGAGTCTGTATGTTGAGTCTGTAGGTAGGTGGTTTCTCATTTATCGATTCGTGTCTGTCTCAATGCATTCTTTCACTGCGACCCGGGCCAGGTTCGGTTATCGTGCATATTTTCTCTGCATTGTTCACCGCGTCCCTCGGCGTACGGGCCGGGATCTGTATGTCTGAATGATCTGTGTATGGGGATGGCGGCCAGGATGGCATATGATCTGATTTGATTCTGTCTGTCCACCGCGTCCCGTACTAAGAGGGCCGGGTTCTGTTACCGCGCCCCCAGACAGGGCCGGGATCTGTATGAAAATATATGCGTGTGCTATCTGTATTGGTAAATCACACGCCTCTGTATGATTTTGTATGACTCTGTGCTACTCTGCATGCATAATTCTGTCCGACACACTACTGTCTGTCCGTCTGTGCTATGACTATTGCTGTCTGTCCGTATGGCTTTTGATTCTGTATGTCCGTATGGATTCAGATTCTGCTCGTCTGTCTGTATTATGATTCCGTCTGTCTGTCCGAACTATAATTCTGTTTATTTGTATGAAATACGATTCTGTATGTCTGTCTGGATCACAATTCTGTCCGTCAGTCTGATTTATGGTTCTGTCCGTTATATTTCTGTGACTCCGGTTCGGACTATGTTATATCTGTTAGGTTTCTGCTTTACATACTCGG
Organism: Lycium barbarum; assembly: GCF_019175385.1. Taxonomy (NCBI): domain Eukaryota; kingdom Viridiplantae; phylum Streptophyta; class Magnoliopsida; order Solanales; family Solanaceae; genus Lycium; species Lycium barbarum. Next base: position 36,992 of record NW_026843502.1, read on the forward strand.
TACATTTTTCGTACTGACCCCCGTTCTTCGGGGGCTGCGCTACATGCCCGCAGGTACAGACGCACCAGGTGATACGCCGCCCGCGTAGGTTTCCGACTCTGCTACTTGAAGAGCTCCTTTGACACGGAGCATATATCTTTGGTATATACCTTCTGTCTTTGTGTACTCCGTATGTCTGTATATTCTGGGTACGGCGGGGCCCTGTCCCGTCATATGAATCTGTATGTCTGTAGAGGCCTGTAGATAGATGTGTGGGTTACGGGTTTCGTCTGTATGTTAGCCTTACCGGCTTACTTGTAAATGTCTGTATGTTCAGGTATATATGTATATATACGTATGTTACGCGCGTGCCGTATTTGTATCGGCCTACCTCTGTACTTCTGTTTTGAAAAAAAAAAACTGTATGGTTCGAATTCGATCAGGTAGGTACGTATGGGTACCCAGGTAGGGTACCAGTCGCGGCCCACGGGGTTTGGGTCGTGACAACATCGATAAACAAGACTCTACTAGACATGGCCTGTAGACATTCCGAGGACAAACCGCTCTGATACCACTTCTGTCACGACCCAACCCCGTGGGCCGCGACTGGTGCCCTACTTAGGCACCCCAACCAGACTCACAACCAGATTATCGTATTCAGACTCATTCAAACTCAACATGCGTTATTCGAACCGAAAATGAACAGCAGACACCAGACGCAAACATTTATCGAACACTTATCTTAAGCGGTCGCCCGTTCAAATTAGTCAAATCAAAATCAGAAAGGTGGTGGAATATACGTCGCCCAAATGCACACACACACATCACAAAGGGGGCGGAATGTACATTGCCCAAATGCACACACACGTACAAACTCGGGGGCCGTCTTGGCCATAGTAGCGTACGTGCCGCTTAAGATAGCACAACAGATTCACATACAAACACACCGGACCCACGACCCACAAATGTGACTACAGGCCTCTAGACAAAACAGAACAGATGAACATATCACGGGACAGGGCCCTGCCGTACCCACACATCCACAATGTACCGAACACATACACAACAGAAGGTATGTACCAAAAGTAGGCTCCGGATCAAGGGGAGCTCTCCAACACAGCAGAATGAGTAGCCTAAACTGGAGGACCACCCAAACGATCTTCTGTACCTGCGGGCATGAAACACGGCCCCCGAAGAAATGGGGGTCAGTACGGGAGAAGTACTGAGTATGTAAAGCAGAAGGTACAAAAATCACAAACACAGCTGGAGTCAGAAAGAACAAACACAACGTCAACGTAACAAAGCAAACCTGTGCGGAAGGCAAACATACAAATGCAAATCAAATCATGTATAGGGTCTAGGAACGTGGTCACCCCCGACGCTGGTGCCACAACACATCATAACTCCAGAAGTTTTCAAATCTCCGTACAGTCTCCAGACACATCATATCACACACACATCACATCATCAGAACATATCAAATGCCATATCACATCATAACTCCATGAACGGTAACCGGCCCTATGGCGAGGCCTCGGAAACCGTAACACATCATAACTCCCGAATATGTTATAGCGCGCACGATCACAAAGTCGGCCCGGGTACCGACGAACGAAATCATAGCAGACAGCACGAACGGAGTAGTGTAGAAACCATATGCATATCAAAAGTAAATTAACTGACTCAACATATAGTTACAGATGAGCACATACCGACGCCAGAGGGCTCGGAGTAGGAATCAGATTGATCAAAATTTGTGTATAAAAGTTACGAAGTTCCAGACTGCCAGATGTTTTTTAGAAAGCCGTTCATAGGTCATTTTCCAAAAATTTCACATTACTCGAAGTGCAAAACGCTCACTAACGGCATAGGAAGTTTCAAACGCACCATTGAGTCATAAACAAACGATCGCTAATCATAACGGACACAAGCGAACCAAACAAACCGAATAAGGGAAGCCTCAGGGCTTGCGGGCCCACCTCAGGTCAAATTGAGGCGGCGAACACGAATCACAGACTTTAGGCTCCCTAGAGCCATCTACGAAAGTTTCGGAGAGTTTCGGACACAACAGCAAAAGTTATGGAGGTTTGAACACTCTTCTAACCAAATACAACAAAAAGGGTTCAATTGCGCTGGATGAATAGTACCCAAACTTGAACCTAAATTTCCAAGAGCAGAGTTACCCCCGAGATTCCGATCTTAACCTAGTATGACTAGAACATGCCAAAAGAAGGATAGGTAGGCTTTACATACCTGGTTGGCGCCTTACGCTCGTCAAATCGCAATTCCCGTTTCGTCCGAAAACTGCAAATGGTCACTTTTACCAGTTACTATTCATGAGAGTTAACCTTTTCATCTTTGGGGCTATACTTGGCTACCGAAATTTCGGCAGCACTTCCCCTATAAATCTAACACCCCCGAGACTTAGCTCAGCTCAAAATACAACAACAACAACAACCCAAACATCATTACACAATACAAACCACACTAGCTTCAAAATTTCACCTTAATACATAAGTTGGTAATCCTATATTCAAACTTCACAATTCCACTCATGTCCACATTATTGTATTCATTCATTCAAGATTATTCCACCACATAACATACAAGTTCCAAACCATATACAAAGTTTCTCAAAATCCATTACTTTCCCTATTTCATTCAAAACACCAAAAGTTACGACGAATATTCTAACTTGCGTCGTTTCATTCCAAATCCATCAACATCAATTATAACTCATATTTAAAGTCCTTAGTATCATAAATATACAATGATATACACCATGATACCGAAGGTATACACTTTCCGATAATATCCGAAATCATTTTCTAGCGCCAACTCAATTCTTTAATCAATCCTTTACGACATAAAGATCACAACAACGCATTATTCAAACTAAACAAGATAAAATTCCTATGCCTTGCACTTCATGAAACTCACGGCCAAACACACCCTTTTTTTTTTCACACACACGCCATACACAAACACAACACCATCCCATAATCATCATGCAACATCAATCACTATAACATATAAATCCATTTCATAACATAAAAACATAGATTTCTTACCTCTTTCTTGAAATTCCGATTTGCCACAAATGCGCACCTTACGCCAAACTAATTGTACCCCGTTGAAGAGGGTCTTGAGTACTTCACAACTATGCGAAAATCAAGATTTTTGGATTGAAACAAAGGCTAGCAAAATTTTTTCCTTTCTCTCTATACCCTTCGGCCGAGAGCTCCTTATGGAGTGTTCTTCATATTTTTTTTTTTGTTTTGCTTTGGCTTTCTTGAAAATTCAAAGGCTACTTTGATATATATCCATTATAGAGAGTCATGTGCATAGCACATGACATTTAAAACATGGGTTTGGGTCACCCTAAAGGCCGGCCACCCTCAAAGACTTGGGCCTCAATTCTTGTTGTCCAATCTTGGCCCAATTCATTAAAAGTCCCGTTTTGTAATTCCCGAAACTAATTTTCGAAATTCCAAATTTACCCTCGGCCTTCCCCGATGTCTTGACATTAATGATTCCATAACCAACATAGTCATATTCACCAAAATAAAAAATATTTCCTCATAAGGCACAAATCTTAATTATTTCTCGATTTCCACTTTTACAAAACACGGGACATAACACATAATATACGCGTATATAACGCCTTCTGGTCACGGATCAATATGCATATATGTAAATGAATGCAACGCATAAATGTGAACTAACATAATCATGATACACAACTCAGGACCCATGAACAGAAGGGACAATCATAAGAAGGGCACAGGAACATCAAAGACTAAAGTATTCCTAGTGCTTCTAAGAGTAGAGTAATATGGAAGCTCGTTTACTCGTTGTTCGCTCATATCATAGGATCATGCCAAAAAGAAAGAAAGGGAAAGCCTTAACATACCTGGAAGATAATTTCTCGACTTCCCAACTTACTTCAGGTCTCGCAATCTACATATAAAAGCAGTCGCACTATTATTAGGCTTATTGTCGAATATTTGTTTTAAGCCTTCAAATAAAATCCCTTTTAGAATCTGCCGAAATTTGGGCTGCATCTCCCATTTTTATATCCCTTGCCCGAAATCACAATACCAACAAAACAACAACTACAATAGCACCAACATTAACATCATCATCATCAATACCAAAATATTCCATAAAACATAACACCAGCTGATCTGGTGGTAATGCGTAAATAACGCCTCACCCTTTCCCCATACCCCATATATATATACATATATATGTATATATACATAATATACGCGTATATAACGTCTTCTAGTCACGGGTCAATATGCATATATCTAAATGAATGCAACGCGTAAATGTGAACTAACATAATCATGATACACAACTCAGGACCCATGAACAGAAGGGACAATCATAAGAAGGGCACAGGAACATCAAAGACTAAAGTACTCCTTGTGCTTCTAAGAGTAGAGTAATATGGAAGCTCGTTTACTCGTTGTTCGCTCATATCATAGGATCATGCCAAAAAGAAAGAAAGGGAAAGCCTTAACATACCTAAAAGATAATTTCTGGACTTCCCAACTTACTTCGGGTCTCGCAATCTACGTATAAAAGCAGTCGCACTATTATTAGGCTTATTGTCATATATTTGTTTTAAGCCTTCAAATGAAATCCCTTTTAGAATTTGCCGAAATTCGGGCAGCATCTCCCTTGTTTATATCCCTAGCCCGAAATCGCAATACCAACAAAACAACTGCAACAATAGCACCAACATCAACAACATCATCATCAATACCAAAATATTCCATAAAACATACCACCAGTTGATCAGGTGGTAATGCGTAAATAACGCCTCACCCTTTCCCCATACCACACATATATATATATATATATATATATATATATAATATACATAATATACGCGTATATAACGTCTTCTGGTCACGGGTCAATATGCATATATGTAAATGAATGCAACGCATAAATGTGAACTAACATAATCATGATACACAACTCAGGACCCATGAACAGAAGGGACAATCATAAGAAGGGCACAGGAACATCAAAGACTAAAGTACTCCTAGTGCTTCTAAGAGTAGAGTAATATGGAAGCTCGTTTACTCGCTGTTCGCTCATATCATAGGATCATGCCAAAAAGAAAGAAAGGGAAAGCCTTAACATACCTGGAAGATAATTTCTCGACTTCCCAACTTACTTCAGGTCTCGCAATCTACATATAAAAGCAGTCGCACTATTATTAGGCTTATTGTCGAATATTTGTTTTAAGCCTTCAAATAAAATCCCTTTTAGAATCTGCCGAAATTTGGGCAGCATCTCCCATTTTTATATCCCTAGCCCGAAATCACAATACCAACAAAACAACAACTACAATAGCACCAACATTAACATCATCATCATCAATACCAAAATATTCCTTAAAACATAACACCAGCTGATCTGGTGGTAATGCGTAAATAACGCCTCACCCTTTCCCCATACCCCATATATATATACATATATATGTATATATACATAATATACGCGTATATAACGTCTTCTAGTCACGGGTCAATATGCATATATCTAAATTAATGCAACGCATAAATGTGAACTAACATAATCATGATACACAACTCAGGACCCATGAACAGAAGGGACAATCATAAGAAGGGCACAGGAACATCAAAGACTAAAGTACTCCTTGTGCTTCTAAGAGTAGAGTAATATGGAAGCTCGTTTACTCGTTGTTCGCTCATGTCATTGGATCATGCCAAAAAGAAAGAAAGGCAAAGCCTTAACATACCTGGAAGATAATTTCTCGACTTCCCAACTTACTTCGGGTCTCGCAATCTACGTATAAAAGCAGTCGCACTATTATTAGGCTTATTGTCATATATTTGTTTTAAGCCTTCAAATGAAATGCCTTTTAGAATCTGCCGAAATTCGGGCAGTATCTCCCTTGTTTATATCCCTAGAACGAAATCGTAATACCAACAAAACAACTGCTACAATAGCACCAACATCAACAACATCATCATCAATACCAAAATATTCCATAAAACATACCACCAGGTGATCAGGTGGTAATGCGTAAATAACGCCTCACCCTTTCCCCGTACACCATATATATATATATGTATATATACATATATATGTATATATACATAATATACGCGTATATTACGTCTTCTGGTCACGGGTCAATATGCATATATGTAAATGAATGCAACGCATAAATGTGAACTAACATAATCATGATACACAACTCAGGACCCATGAACAAAAGGGACAATCATAAGAGGGGTACAGGAACATCAAAGACCAAAGTACTCCTAGTGCTTCTAAGAGTAGAGTAATATGGAAGCTCATTTACTCGTTGTTCGCTCATATCATAGGATCATGCCAAAAAGAAAGAAAGGGAAAGCCTTAACATACCTGGAAGATAATTTCTCGACTTCCCAACTTACTTCAGGTCTCGCAATCTACATATAAAAGCAGTCGCACTATTATTAGGCTTATTGTCAAATATTTGTTTTAAGCCTTCAAATGAAATCCCTTTTAGAATTTGCCGAAATTCGGGCAGCATCTCCCTTGTTTATATCCCTAGCCCGAAATCGCAATACCAACAAAACAACTGCAACAATAGCACCAACATCAACAACATCATCATCAATACCAAAATATTCCATAAAACATACCACCAGTTGATCAGGTGGTAATGCGTAAATAACGCCTCACCCTTTCCCCATACCACATACACACACACACATATATATATATATATATATATATATATATATATATATATATATATATATATATATATATATATATATATATATATATACATAATATACATAATATACGCGTATATAACGTCTTCTGGTCACGGGTCAATATGCATATATGTAAATGAATGCAACGCATAAATGTGAACTAACATAATCATGATACACAACTCAAGACCCATGAACAGAAGGGACAATCATAAGAAGGGCACAGGAACATCAAAGACTAAAGTACTCCTAGTGCTTCTAAGAGTAGAGTAATATGGAAGCTCGTTTACTCGTTGTTCGCTCATATCATAGGATCATGCCAAAAAGAAAGAAAGGGAAAGCCTTAACATACCTAAAAGATAATTTCTGGACTTCCCAACTTACTTCGGGTCTCGCAATCTACGTATAAAAGCAGTCGCACTATTATTAGGCTTATTGTCATATATTTGTTTTAAGCCTTCAAATGAAATCCCTTTTAGAATTTGCCGAAATTCGGGTAGCATCTCCCTTGTTTATATCCGTAGCCCGAAATCGCAATACCAACAAAACGACTGCAACAATAGCACCAACATCAACAACATCATCATCAATACCAAAATATTTCATAAAACATACCACCAGTTGATCAGGTGGTAATGCGTAAATAACGCCTCACCCTTTCCCCATACCACACACACACACACACACATATATATATATATATATATATATATATATATATATATATACATAATATACATAATACACGCGTATATAACGTCTTCTGGTCACGGGTCAATATGCATATATGTAAATGAATGCAACGCATAAATGTGAACTAACATAATCATGATACACAACTCAAGACCCATGAACAGAAGGGACAATCATAAGAAGGGCACAGGAACATCAAAGACTAAAGTACTCCTAGTGCTTCTAAGAGTAGAGTAATATGGAAGCTCGTTTACTCGTTGTTCGCTCATATCATAGGATCATGCCAAAAAGAAAGAACGGGAAAGCCTTAACATACCTAAAAGATAATTTCTGGACTTCCCAACTTACTTCGGGTCTCGCAATCTACGTATAAAAGCAGTCGCACTATTATTAGGCTTATTGTCATATATTTGTTTTAAGCCTTCAAATGAAATCCCTTTTAGAATTTGCCGAAATTCGGGCAGCATCTCCCTTGTTTATATCCCTAGCCCGAAATCGCAATACCAACAAAACAACTGCAACAATAGCACCAACATCAACAACATCATCATCAATACCAAAATATTCCATAAAACATACCACCAGTTGATCAGGTGGTAATGCGTAAATAACGCCTCACCCTTTCCCCATACCACACACACACACACACACATACACATATATATATATATATATATACATAATATACGCGTATATAACGTCTTCTGGTCACGGGTCAATATGCATATATGTAAATGAATGCAACGCATAAATGTGAACTAACATAATCATGATACACAACTCAAGACCCATGAACAGAAGGGACAATCATAAGAAGGGCACAGGAACATCAAAGACTAAAGTACTCCTAGTGCTTCTAAGAGTAGAGTAATATGGAAGCTCGTTTACTCGTTGTTCGCTCATATCATAGGATCATGCCAAAAAGAAAGAAAGGGAATGTTATGTCCCGTATTTTCGTATAACGGGAAATCAAGAAATAAATAAGACTTGTGTGTATTGAGGAAATAATTTGATTCAAGTTGCTATGCTCATGTTGATTATGAAATCATTGATGGCAAGACCTCGGGGGAGGCCGAGGGTAAATTTGGAATTTCGGGAATTAGTTCCGGGAATTTCTAAGCGGGATTTTTAAAGAATTGGACCAAGAAGGTTGGCCCAAGAATTTAGGCCCAAAGAGACCATGGTGGCAGGCCCAAAACATGGCCTAAGATCCATCTTAAGTGGTCATGTGCTTAGCACATGACCCTTTATCCATATATATCCACTTGCCTTTGGAATTATCAAGAAAATAGATCAAAAATCAAAGAACACAAAGAAAAGGGGTTTCGGCCACTAGAGAGAAAAAGAAAGAAAAATATCCAAGCCTTGTTGTTGTTTCAAAAATCTTCAGTTTTACATAGTGGTGAAGTGCTCAAGACGCTCTCCGACGTGATACAAGTAGTTCGGAGAAAGAGCGACGTTTGCGGCAAGTCGGAAACTCAAGAAAAAGGTAAGATTTTTATGTTTTAATGTTATGAAATGGATATGTATGTGTTGGTGATTGAATTAGTGTGAAGATTGTGGGATGGAGTTGTGTTTGTGCATGGTGTGTGTGTGTAAAAAGTGTGGGTTTGGCCGTGAGTTTTGTGTGGTGCAAGCCATAAGAATTTTATCTTGTTTAGTGTGAATAATGTGTTGTTGCGGTCTTTATGTTGTAAAGGATTGATTAAGGAATTGAGTTGGTGTTAGAAAATAATTTCGGACGTTATCGGAAAGCGTATACATTTGGTATATTTGTGTATATCATAGTATATTTATGACACTAAAGACCTTAAATAAGATTTATGGTAGATGATAATGAGTTTGGAATGAAACGACGTAAGTTAGAACGTTCGTCGTAACTTTTGGTGTTTTGAATAAAAATTGGAAAGTAGTGAACCTTGGGGATGATTGTATATGGTTTGGAACTTGTTTGCTATGTAATGGAATAATCTTGAATGAATGAATACAATAATGTGGGTATGAGTTGAAATTGTGAAGTTTGGAAATAGGATTATCAACTTATGAAATAAGGTGCAATTATGAAGTTAGTGTGTTTGATTGTGATTCGTATTGTGTAATGATGTTTGGGCTGTTGATGTTGTTATATTTTGAGCCGAGCTAAGTCTCGGCGGCGTTAGATTTATAGGGGAAGTGCTGCCGAAATTTCGGTAGCCAAATATAGCCCAAAGACTAAAGTGTTGATTCTCATGAATAGTAACTGGTAAAAGTGACCATTTGCAGTTTCTAGACGAAACGGGAATTGCGATTTGAGGAGTGTAAGGCGCCAACCAGGTATGTAAAGCCTACCTCTCATTCTTTTGGCATGTCCTAGACCCACTAGGTAAATTTCGGAATCACGGGAATAACTCTGCTCTCGGAAATCGAGGTTCAAGTTCGAGCACTATTCATTCAGCGCGATTGAAACCTTTTGGTCCCATTTGGGTAAAAGAACGCTCGTACCTCCATAACTTGTGCTGTTGAGTCCGAAACCCTTCAAAACTTTTGTAAATGACTCTATGGAGCCAAAAATCTGCGATTTGTGTCCGCCGCCTCAATTTGACCCGAGGTGGGCCCGCGAGCCCCGAGGCTCCCCTTATTCGGTTTGTTTGATTCGTTTGTGTCCGTTATGATCCGCAACCGTCTGTTTATGACCCAAAGATGTGTTTGAAACTTCCTATGCCATCAATGTACGTTCTGTACTTTGAATGATGTGAGATTTTCGGAAAATGACTTATAAACAGTTCTTCTTACGAATTTGACAGTTTGGAACTTCGTAACCTTTATATGCCTACTTTTATCAATTCGATTCCTACTCCGAGCCTTCTGGCGTCAGTATCTACCTATATGTAAACGATATGTTGAGTCCGACAAATTATTTTGATATGCATATGGTTTCTGCACTACTCTGTTCGTGCTGTCTGTTGTGACTTCGTTCGTCGGTACCCGGGCCGACTTTGTGATCGTGCGCGCTATAATATATTCGGGAGTTATGATGTGTTACGGTTTCCGAGGCCTCGCCATAGGGCCGGTTACCGTTTATGGAGTTATGATGTGATATGGCATTTGATATGTTCTGATGATATGATGTGTGTGTGATATGATGTGTCTGGAGACTGTACGGAGATTTGAAAACTTCTGGAGTTATGATGTGTTGTGGCACCAGCGTCGGGGGGTGACCACGTTCCTATACCCTATGCATGATTTGATTTGCATTTGTACGTTCGCCTCCCGCACAGGTTTGCTTTGTTTACGATGTTGGTGTGTTTGTTCTTTCTGACTCCAGCTGTGTTTGTAATTTCTGTACCTTCTGCTTTACATACTCAGTACGTCTCCCGTACTGACCCCCGTTTCTTCGGGGGCTGTGTTTCATGCCCGCAGGTACCGAAGCTCGTTTGGATGGTCCTCCAGTTTAGGCTACTCTTTCGGCTGTGTTGAAGAGCTCCCCTTGATCCGGAGCCTACTTTCGGTACATATCTTTTGGTTGTGTCTGTACTCTGTATATTTGGATGAGTGGGTACGGCGGGGCCCTGTCCCGTCCTATGTTCTTATGTTCTGTTTTGTCTAGAGGCCTGTAGTCAGATTTGTGGGTCGTGGGTCCGGTGTGTTTGCATGTGAGTCTGTTTTACGATCTTAAGCGGCCCGTACGCTACTATGGCCAAGTCGGCCTCTGAGTTTGTATGTATGTGTATGCATTTGGGGGCGATGTGCATTCCGCCACCCTTCTGATGGGTGTGTGTGAAATTTGGCGATGTACATTCCGCCTCCTTTCTGATTTGTGATTTGTCTGATCAGTACGGGCGACTGCTTAGGATAAGTGTTTGATAGATGTCTGATTCCGATGTTGAGTTCGAATAACGTACGTTGAGTTTGGACGAGTCTGATTACGATGGTCTGGGTGTGAGTTCGTTTGGGGTGTCCCAGCAGGACACCAGTCGCGGCCCACGGGGCTGGGTCGTGACAGGGAAAGCCTTAACATACCTGGAAGATAATTTCTCGACTTCACAACTTACTTCAGGTCTCGCAATCTACATATAAAAGCAGTCGCACTATTATTAGGCTTATTGTCAATTATTTGTTTTAAGCCTTCAAATAAAATCCCTTTTAGAATCTGCCGAAATTTGGGCAGCATCTCCCTTTTTTATATCCCTAGCCCGAAATCACAATACCAACAAAACAACAACTACAATAGCACCAACATTAACATCATCATCATCAATACCAAAATATTCCATAAAACATACCACCAGCTGATCTGGTGGTAATGCGTAAATAACACCTCACCCTTTCCCCATACCCCATATATATATATATATATATATATATATATATATATATATATATATATATATATATATATATATATATATGTGTGTGTGTGTATATATACATATATATGTATATATACATAATATACGCGTATATAACGTCTTCTGGTCACGGGTCAATATGCATATATGTAAATGAATGCAACGCATAAATGTGAACTAACATAATCATGATACACTCAGGACCCATGAACAGAAGGGACAATCATAAGAGGGGTACAGGAAAATCAATGACCAAAGTACTCCTAGTGCTTCTAAGAGTAGAGTAATATGGAAGCTCGTTTACTCGTTGTTCGCTCATATCAAAGGATCATGCCAAAAAGAAAGAAAGGGAAAGCCTTAACATACCTGGAAGATAATTTCTCGACTTCCCAACTTACTTCAGGTCTCGCAATCTACATATAAAAGCAGTCGCACTATTATTAGGCTTATTGTCAAATATTTGTTTTAAGCCTTCAAATAAAATCCCTTTTAGAATCTGCCGAAATTTGGGTAGCATCTCCCTTTTTTATATCCCTAGCCCGAAATCACAATACCAACAAAACAACAACTACAATAGCACCAACATTAACATCATCATCATCAATACAAAAATATTCCATAAAACATACCACCAGCTGATCTGGTGGTAATGCGTAAATAACACCTCACCCTTTCCCCATACCCCATATATATATATATATATATATATATATATATATATATATATATATATATATATATATATGTGTATATATACATATATATGTATATATACATAATATATGCGTATATAACGTCTTCTGGTCACGGGTCAATATGCATATATGTAAATGAATGCAACGCATAAATGTGAACTAACATAATCATGATACACTCAGGACCCATGAACAGAAGGGACAATCATAAGAAGGGCACAGGAACATCAAAGACTAAAGTACTCCTAGTGCTTCTAAGAGTAGAGTAATATGGAAGCTCGTTTACTCGTTGTTCGCTTATGTCATTGGATCATGCCAAAAAGAAAGAAAGGCAAAGCCTTAACATACCTGGAAGATAATTTCTCGACATCCCAACTTACTTCGGGTCTCGCAATCTACGTATAAAAGCAGTCGCACTATTATTAGGCTTATTGTCATATATTTGTTTTAAGCCTTCAAATGAAATGCCTTTTAGAATCTGCCGAAATTCGGGCAGTATCTCCCTTGTTTATATCCCTAGAACGAAATCGTAATACCAACAAAACAACTGCTACAATAGCACCAACATCAACAACATCATCATCAATACCAAAATATTCCATAAAACATACCACCAGGTGATCAGGTGGTAATGCGTAAATAACGCCTCACCCTTTCCCCGTACACCATATATATATATATATGTATATATACATATATATGTATATATACATAATATACGCGTATATTACGTCTTCTGGTCACGGGTCAATATGCATATATGTAAATGAATGCAACGCATAAATGTGAACTAACATAATCATGATACACAACTCAGGACCCATGAACAAAAGGGACAATCATAAGAGGGGTACAGGAACATCAAAGACCAAAGTACTCCAAGTGCTTCTAAGAGTAGAGTAATATGGAAGCTCGTTTACTCGTTGTTCGCTCATATCATAGGATCATGCCAAAAAGAAAGAAAGGGAAAGCCTTAACATACCTAAAAGATAATTTCTGGACTTCCCAACTTACTTCGGGTCTCGCAATCTACGTATAAAAGCAGTCGCACTATTATTAGGCTTATTGTCATTTATTTGTTTTAAGCCTTCAAATGAAATCCCTTTTAGAATTTGCCGAAATTCGGGCAGCATCTCCCTTGTTTATATCCCTAGCCCGAAATAGCAATACCAACAAAACAACTGCAACAATAGCACCAACATCAACAACATCATCATCAATACCAAAATATTCGATAAAACATACCACCAGTTGATCAGGTGGTAATGCGTAAATAACGCCTCACCCTTTCCCCATACCACACACACACACACACACACACATATATATATACATAATATACATAATATACGCGTATATAACGTCTTCTGGTCACGGGTCAATATGCATATATGTAAATGAATGCAACGCATAAATGTGAACTAACATAATCATGATACACAACTCAAGACCCATGAACAGAAGGGACAATCATAAGAAGGGCACAGGAACATCAAAGACTAAAGTACTCCTAGTGCTTCAAAGAGTAGAGTAATATGGAAGCTCGTTTACTCGTTGTTCGTTCATATCATAGGATCATGCCAAAAAGAAAGAAAGGGAAAGCCTTAACATACCTGGAAGATAATTTCTCGACTTCCCAACTTACTTCAGGTCTCGCAATCTACATATAAAAGCAGTCGCACTATTATTAGGCTTATTGTCAAATATTTGTTTTAAGCCTTCAAATAAAATCCCTTTTAGAATCTGCCGAAATTTGGGCAGCATCTCCCTTTTTTATATCCCTAGCCCGAAATCACAATACCAACAAAACAACAACTACAATAGCACCAACATTAACATCATCATCATCAATACCAAAATATTCCATAAAACATACCACCAGCTGATCTGGTGGTAATGCGTAAATAACACCTCACCCTTTCCCCATACCCCATATATATATATATATATATATATATATATATATATATATATATATAAGTGTATATATACATATATATGTATATATACATAATATACGCGTATATAACGTCTTCTGGTCACGGGTCAATATGCATATATGTAAATGAATGCAACGCATATATGTGAACTAACATAATCATGATACACTCAGGACCCATGAACAGAAGGGACAATCATAAGAAGGGTACAGGAACATCAAAGACTAAAGTACTCCTAGTGCTTCTAAGAGTAGAGTAATATGGAAGCTCGTTTACTCGCTGTTCGCTCATATCATAGGATCATGCCAAAAAGAAAGAAAGGGAAAGCCTTAACATACCTGGAAGATAATTTCTCGACTTCCCAACTTACTTCAGGTCTCGCAATCTACATATAAAAGCAGTCGCACTATTATTAGGCTTATTGTCAAATATTTGTTTTAAGCCTTCAAATAAAATCCCTTTTAGATTCTGCCGAAATTTGGGTAGCATCTCCCTTTTTTATATCCCTAACCCGAAATCACAATACCAACAAAACAACAACTACAATAGCACCAACATTAACATCATCATCATCAATACAAAAATATTCCATAAAACATACCACCATCTGATCTGGTGGTAATGCGTAAATAACACCTCACCCTTTCCCCATACCCCATATATATATATATATATATATATATATATATATATATATATATATATATATATATATATATATATATATATATGTATATATACATATATATGTATATATACATAATATACGCGTATATAACGTCTTCTGGTCACGGGTCAATATGCATATATGTAAATGAATGCAACGCATAAATGTGAACTAACATAATCATGATACACTCAGGACCCATGAACAGAAGGGACAATCATAAGAAGGGCACAGGAACATCAAAGACTAAAGTACTCCTAGTGCTTCTAAGAGTAGAGTAATATGGAAGCTCGTTTACTCGTTGTTCGCTCATGTCATTGGATCATGCCAAAAAGAAAGAAAGGCAAAGCCTTAACATACCTGGAAGATAATTTCTCGACTTCCCAACTTACTTCGGGTCTCGCAATCTACGTATAAAAGCAGTCGCACTATTATTAGGCTTATTGTCATATATTTGTTTTAAGCCTTCAAATGAAATGCCTTTTAGAATCTGCCGAAATTCGGGCAGTATCTCCCTTGTTTATATCCCTAGAACGAAATCGTAATACCAACAAAACAACTGCTACAATAGCACCAACATCAACAACATCATCATCAATACCAAAATATTCCATAAAACATACCACCAGGTGATCAGGTGGTAATGCGTAAATAACGCCTCACCCTTTCCCCGTACACCATATATATATATATGTATATATACATATATATGTATATATACATAATATACGCGTATATTACGTCTTCTGGTCACGGGTCAATATGCATATATGTAAATGAATGCAACGCATAAATGTGAACTAACATAATCATGATACACAACTCAGGACCCATGAACAAAAGGGACAATCATAAGAGGGGTACAGGAACATCAAAGACCAAAGTACTCCTAGTGCTTCTAAGAGTAGCGTAATATGGAAGCTCGTTTACTCGTTGTTCGCTCATATCATAGGATCATGCCAAAAAGAAAGAAAGGGAAAGCCTTAACATACCTAAAAGATAATTTCTGGACTTCCCAACTTACTTCGGGTCTCGCAATCTACGTATAAAAGCAGTCGCACTATTATTAGGCTTATTGTCATATATTTGTTTTAAGCCTTCAAATGAAATCCCTTTTAGAATTTGCCGAAATTCGGGCAGCATCTCCCTTGTTTATATCCCTAGCCCGAAATCGCAATACCAACAAAACAACTGCAACAATAGCACCAACATCAACAACATCATCATCAATACCAAAATATTCCATAAAACATACCACCAGTTGATCAGGTGGTAATGCGTAAATAACGCCTCACCCTTTCCCCATACCACACACACACACACACACACATATATATATATATATATATATATATATATATATATATACATAATATACATAATATACGCGTATATAACGTCTTCTGGTCACGGGTCAATATGCATATATGTAAATGAATGCAACACATAAATGTGAACTAACATAATCATGATACACAACTCAAGACCCATGAACAGAAGGGACAATCATAAGAAGGGCACAGGAACATCAAAGACTAAAGTACTCCTAGTGCTTCTAAGAGTAGAGTAATATGGAAGCTCGTTTACTCGTTGTTCGCTCATATCATAGGATCATGCCAAAAAGAAAGAAAGGGAAAGCCTTAACATACCTGGAAGATAATTTCTCGACTTCCCAACTTACTTCAGGTCTCGCAATCTACATATAAAAGCAGTCGCACTATTATTAGGCTTATTGTCAAATATTTGTTTTAAGCCTTCAAATAAAATCCCTTTTAGAATCTGCCGAAATTTGGGCAGCATCTCCCTTTTTTATATCCCTAGCCCGAAATCACAATACCAACAAAACAACAACTACAATAGCACCAACATTAACATCATCATCATCAATACCAAAATATTCCATAAAACATACCACCAGCTGATCTGGTGGTAATGCGTAAATAACACCTCACCCTTTCGCCATACCCCATATATATATATATATATATATATATATATATATATATATGTGTATATATACATATATATGTATATATACATAATATATGCGTATATAACGTCTTCTGGTCACGGGTCAATATGCATATATGTAAATGAATGCAACGCATAAATGTGAACTAACATAATCATGATACACTCAGGACCCATGAACAGAAGGGACAATCATAAGAAGGGTACAGGAACATCAAAGACTAAAGTACTCCTAGTGCTTCTAAGAGTAGAGTAATATGGAAGCTCGTTTACTCGCTGTTCGCTCATATCATAGGATCATGCCAAAAAGAAAGAAAGGGAAAGCCTTAACATACCTGGAAGATAATTTCTCGACTTCCCAACTTACTTCAGGTCTCGCAATCTACATATAAAAGCAGTCGCACTATTATTAGGCTTATTGTCAAATATTTGTTTTAAGCCTTCAAATAAAATCCCTTTTAGAATCTGCCGAAATTTGGGTAGCATCTCCCTTTTTTATATCCCTAGCCCGAAATCACAATACCAACAAAACAACAACTACAATAGCACCAACATTAACATCATGATCATCAATACCAAAATATTCCATAAAACATACAACCAGCTGATCTGGTGGTAATGCGTAAATAACACCTCACCCTTTCCCCATACCCCATATATATATATATATATATATATATATATATATGTATATATACATATATATGTATATATACATAATATACGCGTATATAACGTCTTCTGGTCACGGGTCAATATGCATATATGTAAATGAATGCAACGCATAAATGTGAACTAACATAATCATGATACACTCAGGACCCATGAACAGAAGGGACAATCATAAGAAGGGCACAGGAACATCAAAGAGTAAAGTACTCCTAGTGCTTCTAAGAGTAGAGTAATATGGAAGCTCGTTTACTCGTTGTTCGCTCATGTCATTGGATCATGCCAAAAAGAAAGAAAGGCAAAGCCTTAACATACCTGGAAGATAATTTCTCGACTTCCCAACTTACTTCGGGTCTCGCAATCTACGTATAAAAGCAGTCGCACTATTATTAGGCTTATTGTCATACATTTGTTTTAAGCCTTCAAATGAAATGCCTTTTAGAATCTGCCGAAATTCGGGCAGTATCTCCCTTGTTTATATCCCGAGAACGAAATCGTAATACCAACAAAACAACTGCTACAATAGCACCAACATCAACAACATCATCATCAATACCAAAATATTCCATAAAACATACCACCAGGTGATCAGGTGGTAATGCGTAAATAACGCCTCACCCTTTCCCCGTACACCATATATATATATATGTATATATACATATATATGTATATATACATAATATACGCGTATATTACGTCTTCTGGTCACGGGTCAATATGCATATATGTAAATGAATGCAACGCATAAATGTGAACTAACATAATCATGATACACAACTCAGGACCCATGAACAAAAGGGACAATCATAAGAGGGGTACAGGAACATCAAAGACCAAAGTACTCCTAGTGCTTCTAAGAGTAGCGTAATATGGAAGCTCGTTTACTCGTTGTTCGCTCATATCATAGGATCATGCGAAAAAGAAAGAAAGGGAAAGCCTTAACATACCTGGAAGATAATTTCTCGACTTCCCAACTTACTTCAGGTCTCGCAATCTACATATAAAAGCAGTCGCACTATTATTAGGCTTATTGTCAAATATTTGTTTTAAGCCTTCAAATAAAATCCCTTTTAGAATCTGCCGAAATTTGGGCAGCATCTCCCTTTTTTATATCCCTAGCCCGAAATCACAACACCAACAAAACAACAACTACAATAGCACCAACATTAACTTCATCATCATCAATACCAAAATATTCCATAAAACATACCACCAGCTGATCTGGTGGTAATGCGTAAATAACACCTCACCCTTTCCCCATACCCCATATATATATATATATATATATATATATATATATATATATATATATATATATATATATGTATATATACATAATATACGCTTATATAACGTCTTCTGGTCACGGGTCAATATGCATATATGTAAATGAATGCAATGCAGAAATGTGAACTAACATAATCATGATACACAACTCAGGACCCATGAACAGAAGGGACAATCATAAGAGGGGTACAGGGACATCAAAGACCAAAGTACTCCTAGTGCTTCTAAGAGTAGAGTAATATAGGAAGCTCGTTTACTCGTTGTTCGCTCATATCATAGGATCATGCCAAAAAGAAAGAAAGGGAAAGCCTTAACATACCTAAAAGATAATTTCTGGACTTCCCAACTTACTTCGGGTCTCGCAATCTACGTATAAAAGCAGTCGCACTATTATTAGGCTTATTGTCATATATTTGTTTTAAGCCTTCAAATGAAATCCCTTTTAGAATTTGCCGAAATTCGGGCAGCATCTCCCTTGTTTATATCCCTAGCCCGAAATCGCAATACCAACAAAACAACTGCAACAATAGCACCAACATCAACAACATCATCATCAATACCAAAATATTCCATAAAACATACCACCAGTTGATCAGGTGGTAATGCGTAAATAACGCCTCACCCTTTCCCCATACCACACACACACACACACACACACATATATATATATATATATATATATATACATAATATACATAATATACGCGTATATAACGTATTCTGGTCACGGGTCAATATGCATATATGTAAATGAATGCAACACATAAATGTGAACTAACATAATCATGATACACAACTCTAGACCCATGAACAGAAGGGACAATCATAAGAAGGGCACAGGAACATCAAAGACTAAAGTACTCCTAGTGCTTCTAAGAGTAGAGTAATATGGAAGCTCGTTTACTCGTTGTTCGCTCATATCATAGGATCATGCCAAAAAGAAAGAAAGGGAAAGCCTTAACATACCTAAAAGATAATTTCTGGACTTCCCAACTTACTTCGGGTCTCGCAATCTACGTATAAAAGCAGTCGCACTATTATTAGGCTTATTGTCATATATTTGTTTTAAGCCTTCAAATGAAATCCCTTTTAGAATTTGCCGAAATTCGGGCAGCATCTCCCTTGTTTATATCCCTAGCCCGAAATCGCAATACCAACAAAACAACTGCAACAATAGCACCAACATCAACAACATCATCATCAATACCAAAA
The DNA here is from genome assembly GCF_019175385.1 of Lycium barbarum. NCBI lineage: Eukaryota > Viridiplantae > Streptophyta > Magnoliopsida > Solanales > Solanaceae > Lycium > Lycium barbarum. Next base: position 57,188 of record NW_026843502.1, read on the forward strand.
TATTCCATAAAACATACCACCAGTTGATCAGGTGGTAATGCGTAAATAACGCCTCACCCTTTCCCCATACCACACACACACACACACACACACACACACATATATATATATATATATATATATATATATATATATATATATACATAATATACATAATATACGCGTATATAACGTCTTCTGGTCACGGGTCAATATGCATATATGTAAATGAATGCAACGCATAAATGTGAACTAACATAATCATGATACACAACTCAAGACCCATGAACAGAAGGGACAATCATAAGAAGGGCACAGGAACATCAAAGACTAAAGTACTCCTAGTGCTTCTAAGAGTAGAGTAATATGGAAGCTCGTTTACTCGTTGTTCGCTCATATCATAGGATCATGCCAAAAAGAAAGAAAGGGAAAGCCTTAACATACCTGGAAGATAATTTCTCGACTTCCCAACTTACTTCAGGTCTCGCAATCTACATATAAAAGCAGTCGCACTATTATTAGGCTTATTGTCAAATATTTGTTTTAAGCCTTCAAATAAAATCCCTTTTAGAATCTGCCGAAATTTGGGCAGCATCTCCCTTTTTTATATCCCTAGCCCGAAATCACAATACCAACAAAACAACAACTACAATAGCACCAACATTAACATCATCATCATCAATACCAAAATATTCCATAAAACATACCACCAGCTGATCTGGTGGTAATGCGTAAATAACACCTCACCCTTTCCCCATACCCCATATATATATATATATATAATATATATATATATATATATATATATATATATATATATATATATATATATATATATGTGTATATATACATATATATGTATATATACATAATATACGCGTATATAACGTCTTCTGGTCACGGGTCAATATGCATATATGTAAATGAATGCAACGCATAAATGTGAACTAACATAATCATGATACACTCATGACCCATGAACAGAAGGGACAATCATAAGAAGGGTACAGGAACATCAAAGACTAAAGTACTCCTAGTGCTTCTAAGAGTAGAGTAATATGGAAGCTCGTTTACTCGCTGTTCGCTCATATCATAGGATCATGCCAAAAAGAAAGAAAGGGAAAGCCTTAACAT
>NW_026843503.1:0-52387 GCF_019175385.1 Lycium barbarum
TGGCATTTATAGCCAATGTAAGGATGGTGTATATAATGTTTCAAACAATAGCTATTTTGTGATATGAGAGTAATATATATGTATACACATGATGAAAAGATGATTAAAGAAATTACTGAAAATAAGATAGTATATATATACATGTATATAAAATGAAATATGTACCTAAGAGCTCTCGTAAAATAGCTTGAGCCACTGTACTCGGACCCTAATAAGGATTTTCTCATTTAAACTTAAAGAATTAGGCCTGTTTCCAAAGGGTTAGTATTATAGCAATTAAAATAAAGAGTATACAGGTCACATGTTAAGATCACTTAGGCCTCAAGATTAAATTTACTAGATAGGACGTTGCCAAATTCTGAAAATCTGCATCATTAAACTTATTGTTTGGGGATCACAAAGAGTGTAAAAACGTGAGTGCAATATGCTTGCGAAGAATCAGATCCGTTACTTCTTTATGAATCAAGTGTGACTTATAAACTTAGAACAGTGTCCTCGTAAAAAGAACATCAGCTTATTTCCTTGTGGAAGATAATTTGAATCTACGAAATATACTAAGAGCCTGTTTGGATGGGCTTATGCCTATAAGGTGTTTTAGCTGCAAACAGCTTATAAGCTAAAACAAATAAGTTAAGGTAGTCTAAAAGCTAAGTCAAATAGGCCCAATTATTTTTTTGAGCTTATTTAAGCACAAAATGACTTTAAGCTGGTCAGCCAAACACTCAAAAAAAGCTGATAACAGCTTATAAGCAACTTATAAGCAATTTATAAGCCAATCCAAACGGGCTCTAAAAGACATTCCCTTAAAACGATTAGTAAAACGTCTTTCACTCTAAATCGGGATTGGTATCTAAAAAGGGAAGGGAAGCAAATGACTAAATTCACTATCATACTAAACCATTTTTCCGCAAGTTCGTACACAAGCGAGAAACAAATACGCTACAAATACAATCCATAAAAATGTTAGTCAAGAATACAAACATGTATATATATATATATATATATGTTAACACAAAGACACAAAATTTAAAGAGATGAAGAAGGACTGGGATGCTTGACAGTTGACACGAACAACGGCTGCTAGACACGAGCACGTGAATGTAGCTACTGTTTTTCTACTTCCGAGCAGACTTGGAGTTGTCATACAACTCCAGTGCGCTCCCACGTACATATGCAAAGAAAACAAAAGAAAGAAAAGGATTAGAAGCAATCTTAATCGTAATGCAATCAAATTTCAAGACATTACACATTGTAGACTTAAAAAGGGGTAGACTGTTTCGATTATTTGATAGAAAGGAAAACTGGATACAAAAAGATAAAAGAGGAGATGGAAGACAAGTTTACATTATTCAAACAAAGGGATGAAGCACTAGTTATAATTTTTCAAGTCAAATGATCTCCTAGCTATACCAACTTAACTGGTTTCCACACTTACGTAAATATATTCGTAGAATACCAAAGCTCAAACCGAGGAAGGGTTTAGAAAAAAATCAAATAGATACCATGCTCTAGACAGTTCACATGTTTGTAGTAAGAGCAACTAGGAACCTAATCAAATAACAGTTTTTGACCATCCCAAACTATCAATCAGGACAATGTGCAACAGTTATAAGCAGTCAAACCATTTAGTTATGTCTACAGTTCTAACAGATTACCCTAATGGATACCCCTAATCTAAAGAAAAAGGACAAAGCCACACATTATGGCAGTTCCTTCGTGGCAATATAAATAGATAAATCAAATTCATACTCCTTGATCATGTAGGTAGATATTTATCATGTTATACTTTATAAAAAATGCATACAATAGGCGTTAAACTCTCAAGCAAAAGTTAACCAAAATCCCTTTTGAAATCTTTTTAGTTTTCCTAGGATTTAAGCAAAACATTACAACTTAACCGAACTCATCGTGTTAAAACAACTGAACCACAACTACATACTCTAGAAAAAAAAGACACACCTAAACGATTTCTTTTCTTTCTTTTAGTTAAATTAACACATATTGCTTTTGAAATAAAAGATGGTTTTTTAAGCAAGAATTTAAACACATAAGAAGGCAGAATCACTTATCATCAAGCATGCATCCAAGCTTTAAAAAATAAACACAGCAGCCTTTTAATGATTAAAATCCCATAAACACACACTTCAGACTTCTAATTGTTTTAAATCAAACAATACTTAAACAGGGGAAGTTTCCTAAAGTAAATCACATTTTTAGAACACCGGATCCAAGCACATATTCCTCAAAGTATTAAGTTAACACAACCTTGAGACGAAGCTACTACAATATATTTCCAAGAAAAACTTTCACATGACATCTAAACTATCCAAACATATTTCTATTCACTACTTTTAAAAAGAGTATGCGTAGCAGCAAACAAGATAATTGATCCACAGGAAATGAACGACAAAAGAAACACACCAAATACTTATCACAAAAGAAGATTCAGGCTTTAAATTATGGCCGAATGTAGCAGCACATGATCTTGGTTTTTAACAGGTTAAATAACTCTCTTTTAAGACTTAAAAGTACTAGAGAGATTGACAAAAACTTAACTTCTGAGAATTTAAAACCAATCTGGAAAAGCTAATTAGCACCCATTTTTCAAGTTGCTAACACACAAATGAATAATTAAGAAGGTAACTTACACATGCTTCAGTAAATTAGTTCATCTCAACAGGGGGTCTCGAGTTCACAAGTACGCCTTTTAATTTCTAAGATCCTTAAACAAATTACCCCGAACCATTGTGATACTAATCTAGAAAAAACAAGCAGGTCCAGGTTTCATGTTGCAAGCAGAGATGTTAACGAGCATAACATTTTATCATCCTATGTATTTCTTGTCAACCCAAGTTGAAGAGGGAAGCGCAACCAAACAGGGGTCTTATCAAAAGAGACTTTTTTTCAGATTAACATGCAGGTGACACACTCGTTAGCGTAATCAGTTTTCTTAAATGCGAACAGAGTGTAAAATTAGTAATTTTAGCAACAACAGATGAAGATCTATTGACCTAGCGATCACAATCCCGTGAGTTTTAAAATAGCAGGTTCTTTTTCAAAGGAGAACTCATGTTTACAGTTATCTACTTCTACCTTTTTAAACTCACATTATGTCAAAACATGGTTTTTCCAGTTTCAATAGGCAAAGCAGTTTCACCACATACGCATGACTTTATTGTAAGACACCAGCAGACGAACATATATTCTTCATTTAAATCCCACTTTCTCACAAAAACCAATGGACACAGCTATCCCAGACTTGTAAAAAAAAAAAAAAAAAAGGACTACTGATTTTCCTATTTTCAAGATCTGATAGCCATGAGTTTCCTAACATCAAAGCTCAAAGTTTAACAAGCTTTAACAAAAATGTATGCCTTTTGCAAAGTAAAACACAATTTGATATGTACTTTTAACAAATTCAGCCTGAAAATAAACCCCTAATAAAAGGAATTCTAAACAGAAGCATAGCAGGACTACTGTTTTAAAAAACTTAAGAACTTTAGATCGAGGACCTCTATATATATATAAAATAGAGATAAGCTGACAGTGCTCCCATAACTCAAAACACCATTTTTTGCAAAGACGTTGTTTTAAATGACAAGTGAAGTTTCATATCTTAACCTTTATGTGGAAAAAAAAATAATAAATGACTTTATCCAAACAGAAGTTTCAACAAAACAAGGGTGTCATTCAAATCCTACAAGAGGGGCATACCATTCCTATAGCCATGGTTTCTAAATGCACCATTTTAATCTCAAACTATTGAAGGATTATTCATAGCTTATGTCATATCTATGCGAATGTAGTGAAACTGCTAGATGCTAGGGCACACAAATATCTAAAGACAAGTATAAAGACATCCTCAATTCTCAACCACAACTAAACATGTTATCATGCCGGTAATTATGTTCTGTCAAAGATCTCAAAATTCTATGAACATGGATTTCTAACATCCTTTAAATAATAAAGAAAACAGATTCGCTTGTAAGGATCCAAAATTAGTGGAAGAATACATCATGTCAGTTCAACTTAAGAAATTTGAACTAAGATAATCACTTTTCTGTTCTTAAAGAAAGATTGGTCCGACTTTAAATCATGCTGGAATGTACAGAGCATTAGTCTGAAATGAAAGTATAATCCTCCGTACAAACATAAAATTAAATGAAAGATAAGAATATCTACATTTTTTACTCTATAAACTGAAACGTAATGAGAGTCGAGGGTGATTACTCATATATTCTATAGGTAAGTCGATAGCTCCTATAGGTGTACTTAATTCTATTAACCATTTCATAGATTTAAAGCGAACATAGTAGTCATAAACAGGCAGAAAAGAAACAAACAAGACTTATTGAAACGATCACATTTCAGTCAGCTAAACCAAACAAATGACGAGAAATACTTGAACGACGGAGTGAAGACCAGTGTGATTACCTTCTCCGGGACAGCGAACTGAGGCTATTATCGTCGTCGAGTCTTCGACTCCGCTCGAAGTGGTCCTTGCTCAGCCGAGAATAACCAAAATTATACAGCCAAAAGAACTTAGAGTTAAAAATAGAAATTTCTGAGAACCCAAGTTTTAAAGCAATAGAGATTTTATGAGAGGGGAAAGCTTGTAAAAATAAAAAGGGATTTTTTGTGGTTCCTTTTTTCCTCGATTGATCTCCCTTTTTTCTCATCTCTAAAACAGCCCTCAATGGCCCGTATTTATAGCCGAAGGTTGGATGTTTCAACAGCTTCTTCAAGAAAGCCTTTTGCCTTTAAATTCGAATTTAAAAAAAAGGGGGAAAAATTAACGTTTCAAACAGGTGAGGTGATGAAAATAGGGATGGGACTCGCCATAAAATCCGCTGAATCTGCACATGGTTCCTGCAGGCTTCAGAGATGGAGTGTGAGAAAAGAGAAGAAGGGTGTAGGTAGCGGATTTTGTGGGATGTTGCTGTGGTGTGGTGTGGTGAAGTGAAGGAAGTGACGGGGAGTGGGGTGGTGGTGGGGTGACGGACGAAGAGAGAGGAGAGAGGAGCGTTTAGGGCTGTTAGGTGAAGGAGAAAGAGGATTGATTTTGGGGACTTGGGGGATTAAGTTTAGGGGCTTGGGCCGGGTCGGTTCAGCGGGGTCTTGGGCTGGGGCGGTGCGGGCTTGGGCTGGGGCTGGGGCGTTTGGGTCGGTAGGAATTGGGCTAGAGGTGTTTTTGGGCCACAGATTTTGTAAGATAGGAAAGGATTTGGCCCAAATGTTAGGTAGATAAATTATTTTCTCATCCCTTCTTACTTCAATCAATTAATTAAAATATGCTCTTTGGTCCTAATTAATTCCCACAAACTTGTACATGTGAAAATTATAATACAAGTAATTTAATATACGTATTTAGTTTTAAAATAGAATAAACGAAGATTAACATAGTAATAAATAGGATCAAAGGAAAAATGCCAACGCCAATATTGATATAGGAACATCAACACTATTTTTTGAGTGATTTAATTGTAAAGCATGATGTTTAGTAATAATATTTTTTTTAATTATATATATATATATATATATATATATATATATATATATATATATATATATAAATAAATAAATAATGATGTTTCAGTGATTTTTAGAAACGATAGAAATCTTTCTTAGTTTCAGAGAAATAATAATATCTTAAAAATAGTGTAGTAATTACTGAAAATATTCCAAACTCATTTCTGGGGAATTTTCACGACTGAGAAGCATAGTGAAATCAATTAAACGGAAAAAAGAAGGGCCAAAATTGGGTGTCAACAGCTTGTCCCTCTTCGACCAGGGATGATGAAAGAGTCTTTGGGCGAAGAGGTTGACATAAACCCGATTTTGTCCCGATGAGTAAACCAGATTGGCTTTGGGAAAGAGTATGGCTACGAAGGGGGTAATCCTTTGGGGAATGAAGAGGTGAGTTTATGAATTCGACCGAACTCTGGTTCCTGAGTAGCCTACATATCTCGGGTCATAAGAGAATCAAGTCGATGTAGTTCGAACAAGAAGACGGTAAGATTTTGAGAGGTCCTCAAAATTTGCCCCAGTGTCTGAATTATGAGGACACTGCTTCTTTTGTCACGGATAGGGTATAATAGTTTTATTGGAGATTTGGAAGGTTGAGTTGTTGAAATTTTTTGAGTGATCCTCAAAAATTTGTCCCAGTGTTGTTGTCACGCCCCGAACCATGGCCTGGGCGAAACACGGCACTCGGTGTCATACTGCATGTGACCGAGCGAACCACATGGCTTGCTTGTCAACATGGGCATCAAAACAATATACTCTATATGTGATGCAATTTAAATGAGTCATGAAAATGTAATTTGCGGAATAAAGTCTTGAAATTATCTCATAGCATGAAATATCATGAAAACATAATAGTCTGCAAACATGAATGCACAACTGACTCTGTGAACTAACATCTGTCTATAAAACCTCTAAAATATGTCTGAACACTAACTACCAGGACATGGCCCTGGACTATCATAAACTGAATACTAATGCAGACTCCATGTTGAACCCCGAGAGAAGTAGGGTTCACCAATAAGCTGATAACTGAAGTGATCCTACTGCGCAGGTGTATGCTCTTGAAAACCGGTATTTGCACCGTAAAGTGCAGGCCCCGGGCAAAAGGGACGTTAGTACATCGTGAATAGTACTAGTATGTAAAACCTCCTGAAATGAAGAACAAGGCACAACATAGGTATATGACATGAACTGAAACTGAATGTAACTTGAACATGAGCATGAAACGTGAGTAAAGTCTGAAAACAGTAAATCAATGGAAATACATGTATGTAAAAACTTCTTGTAACGTGGGGAATGCCATAGTATAACCGACAACATGATCTGGTACTTGCGTCCTACCAGCAGAACACTCACAGCTTGCCAGGGATATGAGATTTACGTGATAATAAGCATGTAAGGATCCAAACTGCATAATGAAGGTGTTGCCTCCTTGCTGACAACCCTTATCCTACGGTGGCAACGTAGTTTCAGGCTATCTGAGCCTTCTCGGTTAACTAAGCAATTCCCAAAAAACATGAACATGATATAGTTGGCTAAGAAGCCCATGATTTTTGTGAAATAACTTGTAATAACTTGTAATTATGATTTCACGAAATAACTTGTAACATGGTTTCATGAAATAGCTTGTAAACATGGTTTCATGAAATAACTTGTAAACATGGTTTCTTGAGATAAGTTGTCAAAGTCTGGCAAACATGTTCTTGACTCATGAGTAATAACAATAATTCATAATTATGTATATAATTGACTTGAAAACATGCTTGTAACTTGCTATATAAAATCATAAAGTTTCATATAAACATAATGAGAACACATGAGGAAGAATTCATGATTCATGGATTAAGCTAGGGTTCCTAATAACTGTAATGGAAGATTAGGAATACAACAACGACTATAGATACAAAATTCATGTACATAAATACATAAATACGGGCTACCAATATGTTGGGTTTAATGCCGTAGGATTTGAACTTCATGAATATCAAGAAACGGAGCATGGGGAAGAACGTAGAGATTCCCACATGTGGATGGAAGTTCTACATACCTTAATTGCTCCAAAACTTGAATTAAAGACTTGAATTTTGGAAAAGATTTCCTAAATCTTGATTCTTGAATCTTGAGATGGGTTTTCTTGAAAAAACCCTAGATTAGGAAGAATGATTTCTTGTTTAGATTACAAGGATATGCATTAGAATTGAGTTGGAGTAATTAGAGTGGGTTTACCTTGGTGTTCTTGATGATGGAGGAGAGTAGGAGGTCGTTCTAGGGTTTGAGGGAATGAAAAATAGTGACTTGAACTGGTATGGATGAATATATACTGTCATATGAAATTGCAGTTTACGTCCAACACAGTGCTGGCCGTATTTTGCAATACGGACTGCACTGTGTCTCTTCCGTAAAATGGCCATAACCCTTTGCACAGATGTCCGTTTGACCCCCATAACAAACCATTGGAAAGGTATTTCAAAGCTCTACAACTTTCATCAAGGAAATTTTCTCAAATTCCAAATACGTTTTGAAATACGGGCCGTAAATCGAAATACGATCCGTATTTAACCATGTGACACCATAATGCCAAATTCCAGAATGTTCAGAAATTCTTGGTTGCAGTTTACAATCACTGTTCATGGGCGTAAAGTGAAATACGGTCACTGTTCATGGGCGTAAACTGCCATCTTACAACTGAACAGAGAAATTCTAACTCTCACATTCTTTATCTGATTTTCTAAGTCTAGGATCATGATAAAAGTTTAAGTTAAAGGTACGGGGTGTTACAGTTGTAATTATGGTAACACGAGGTTTCGGAGATGGAAAGGGTAGTGGTTTTAGCATGAGCAAAAATGGCTAGAATGGAACATGACTAGCTTGACTCTGAGCCCCCTGCGTATTGAAGAGGACGGGAATTAATTCAGTCAAGAGAAAACGAGAAGATAGAAAATTTTGAGGGATCCTCAAACCTCAAAATTTTGTGCCAGTGTCAAAATATGGTGACACTAGATGTTGTTAAGAATATGCGGTAAAATTTTGGGAAAGATTGTTGATGAAAAAGGTCTTTCTGATGACGGGACGTATTTCTGCAGCTTTTTGATTATAAATGTGGCGGCCGCAACACACCCATAAGCGAGACTCTACACGAATGCATCCATGTGCTGTCATAGGATCATATCAGCTCGTCGTAGGGGACTGACCCTCAGAATTGTCCTAGTATCGCATTATGACAACCTTAGGATGTGGAAGTATTTGACTTGTTTCTAGAGTGTATATTTTCAAAAGAAGTGACTTCTTAAAAAAAAAATTGAAAGAGAAACTGGTTGGCGAGCTAAAGCGGAGAGCGGATTCATTGACTCTAGCCTGTGAGTTTGATGTCCTCATCAAGCGGGGCGCCTCAGTTCGCTGTGGCAAAGATAGTTCCACATTGTATTGTATTCATCTGCAAAAAAATGTAAAGATACCTGTGCAGTTCAAAGTTATAATGTAATAATAACATAAGGAAATAAAGGAAGGGATTGTAGACAAACTAGAATTGAAAGCTCCGATTTGCGGAGCGACTGAAATGTAAAGCTTCCGGCTGGCGGAGCAACTGTAATGTAGAGGCTCTCGACTGGTGGAGCAACTGTAATGTAAAGGCTCTCGGCTGGCGGAGCAACTGTAATATAAAAGCTCTCGGCTGGCGGAGCAACTGTAATGTAAAAGCTTCCGGCTGGCGGAGCGACTGTAATGAAAAGACTTCCAGCTGGCGGAGCAAATGTAATGTAAAGTAAAAATCTCCGATTGGCGGAGCAACTGTAATGTAAAGTAAAAATCTCCGATTGGTGGAGCAACTGTAATGTAAAGCAAAAATCTCCGATTGGCGGAGTTGTTGATGAAGTTAGACGACGGTCCCTGATTGGCGGGGTAATTAGCGTTGTTAGACGGCATCCTCGATTGGCGAAGTTAGTCGACGCAATTAGATAGTATCGCTGACCGGTGAAGTTAGTCACAGTTAGATTGTATCTTCGATTGTCGGAGTTAGTTGCAGTTAGATCGTATCTCCGATTGGCGGAGTTATTTGACGCAGTTAGATTGTATATCTCCGATTGGCGGAGTTAGTCATTGTTAGATTGCATCTCCGGTTGGCGGAGTTATTTTAACATAGTTAGAAAGTAGATCTCCGATTGGCGGAGTTATTATTAAGGAACAAGGCTGCTATGGGGGCCCCCATCTTCGAATAATCGACCTTGACCCTGCTTCTGGAGATACCTGCAAATTTTAAATAAAACGTTCAGAGGTGAATAAGCTAAGATAACAAAATAAAATAGGAGAAGGTTATTTTGGCTCATGGTGTAGTGATGGATCTTGTGACGCCTCCACCGGAAGCTTGCTTCGATGTCATCTCGTCATAATTCCTGTCAATCCTGCACTCAAAGAAAAATTCTTAGTTTGGGAGGGGGTGTTGATTTGTGTCAATCGTGGCCCTAGCCTTGTCACTTGAACCCTTTGAGCTTCTTTGGTTGCGGAGATCTCTGTCGAGAGACTTGGTACGTGGAAATATACATAAGTGCATTTTGAAAAAAGAAAAAATGGTTTTTTTTTTTAGAAATCAGATATGCATGTATGTATACTACGTATAAATGCAATAAAACTCTATCATTTTTTAGATTATGACATGTTCCGAAACGCATTGAGCTTCTCCATTATGACGCCCGCATCCAAACAGTGTCTTTGCATAGTCTGTTCCTCTGATGACGCTTTTTCATATTCAAACCAAGTGTCGCGATGCCTTTGACGATGAGACCGATCCTAATCCATAGTTACATTACAAAGAAAAGGTTTCCTAAGGGTTTGACCGAACCTTTAGGTTGCCTACGTATCCCAAATAGGAATCAGGTCTGTACGTAGTTCGGGGGTACTAATGAAAAGAAAATGATATCTAATGTGATGCGACCGAGCTTGACTTAGGCTGCCTACGTATCCAAATGGAATCAGGTCGTAACGTAGTTCAATTACAATAAAGGGGTAAAAGAAAGCAATGACCGAGCCTGACTCAGGCTGCCTACGTATCCAAACGGAATCAGGTCTGTACGTAGTTCAATTATAATGAAAAAATAAGATTAACAAAGGGACCAAATCCGGTGGGGATTGCCTATGTATCCCACCGAGGGAAATCAGGTCGAATCGTAGTTCCAGTTACATGAAGATAATGTTTTTGGGATTTTCTATTATAAGAGACCGGACCCGATGTGGGTTGCCTACGTATCCCACCGTGGGAAGTCAGGTCAGTGTAGTTTGGTTACAATAGAAATACAAATTACAACGGAAAAGAAAAAGCTATCTTGGATGTATTCAGATGTAGTACTTCTTGATCGTTAATCTCAAATCGGCCTTGAACTTCCTTGGCTTTTGCTTGATCAGCGAGCGGGTGGGATCAGTTGGTAGCCTATGAGAGACGATGTCAGTGCTTAGCCCGGGCATGTCGTCGTAGGACCAAGCAAATACGTCGACATACTGCTTAAGAAATTCCAACAGTTCTTGCTTCCGTCCAGCTTCTAAGTGTATGTTGATCTGGGTTTCCTTCACTGTCTCGTTATCTCCTAAATTAACTAGCTCAGTTTCCTCCAAGTTCGGTTTCTTTTGATTCTCGAGTTGCTCGACCTCTTGCGGAAGATTCTCAGGCGTCATGCTTTCATCGTATTCTTCGTAATCTTGTTCGCCGTTTGTACTTTGCTCAACAGTTTCGTTACATGTCATAATCATAGAATGGATATTTTTACTAGTTTGAGTGCTGAAAAACTAAAAGCGAGCATAAGTAAGATATGATATTTTAGTAGAAAAATAGAAATGCATTTTCATTAAAGAAGCATTCAATGCTTTTAAAGAAAGAGGCAAGATGACAAAAGAGCACAGGCATGATTCAAGCCTCAATTGATCATGCTATTTTGAAAACAAACTACAATTCCACACTACCAAGACTCCCGGCGAACCAAGGATGGGCTGACAGTCCAATTCTGCAAGATCTCTCCTGGTTCGGCATCACGAATAGTCGGTGTCTCGGCATCTGCTTCATTCTCCCCATAATACTCTTCGATTATTGTCACGAACAAGTTTTCCATTCCTTCTATGATATCCTCATCATCCTCTGGCACGATCATCTGACCCTGGACAGGAACTTGCTCTGACACAAAGATCCCTTTGGTGCCGCTAGTTTCTCCAAACATGGGATCATACCCGAGCCCAAAAGTACCCTTTTGCTGCTTCAGTTGGATTGGTTCAATTATGCCATCAGATTTTAGGCCTTACCCGGACTTTGGCTGGTAGCCGTGCTTCAACATCTCTGACGCTACCATCTTTGCCGCGCTTGACATCTTTATGTCATCATATCCCGCCATTTCATCTATTTTTACAGCTTGCATAATTTCCACAGCATGAAAGGTAGCTCCATCTAACTCTCTCATTTCTTCAATAACCGAAATAGAGCGTTCAGAATAGACGGGGTGACCAAGTTCCCCCTGAACTACGATTTGCTCCAAGCCCCATTCGAATTTCAAACACTGATGCAAAGTGGAAGGAACGGCTCCAGCCATGTGGACCCATGGCCTTCCTAACAACAAGTTATAAGTTGACGATATATCCATCACTTGGAAAAGGATCGGGAACTCCACGGGCCCGATTTGCAAATGTAGACAGATTTCTCCAATGACACCTCTTTGTGTCCCGTCAAAAGCCCGAACCTTCATACGACTTTCTTTCATTTCTCCCGTGTCCATCTTCAAACTTCTCAGGGTGTTGAGAGGGCAAATGTTACACCCCGAACCTCCATCGATAAGCACCCTAGATACAATCTTATCTCTGCACCTCACAGGTGATGTGAAGTGTTTTGTTGTGTTCTGTTCCTTCTGGTGGAAGTTCCTCATTGCGGAAAGAAATTTTGTTTGCTTCAACCATCTGCACAATCGTTGTGGCCAGTGTTTCACTCGTCGTCTCATTCGATATGCTTACTCCACTCAACACCTTAACTAAAGCATCCCTGTGGGCTTCAGAACTCATGAGCAAGGACATGATCGATATTTGGGCGGTTGTCTTCTTCAACTGTTCCTCGATTGAATAATCTTTGGTTTGCATCTTCTTCCAGAATTTTGCTGCCTCGGCATCAGTAATCTTTCTCATTTGATGGTGCTCTTTGCCTGAGCTTCCTCTGTTTAAATCCTCCGGGATATAACATCTTCCTGACCTTGTCATTCTATGAGCGACTGCGGTTTCCATCATCTTAGCCTTCCCTTTCGATTGATAATCCCATGGGACTGCCCTGGAATCATAATCGTGCTTTCTTGCTACAACAGTGGTCACCACGGATTTTGGTTGGTATGTCTGGACAACTACTGGCGCCCTCAACTGTACTGTGATGATGGGAACAGTTGGGGATGTTGCGACAAATGCCTCAGTGTTTCCAACGGGCATAATGGTTCCCTCCAAGTCATATTCCCCATCAAATGATATCATATTAACCGCCCGATTTCCATGGTTTGGTTACGGGTTGTTGTTCACATTCGGGGGTGCTGCAGTGCATTGAATTGCTCCACTCCTGATCAAAGCTTCGACCTGGCTTTTCAAACTAAAGCATTCCTCAGTGTCATGTCCCTGAATTCCCGAGTGATGCGCGCAACGTTTGTTCCCATCAAAGTTTCGAGGAATTGGGTCCAGAATTCTTCCTTCGATTAGTTGCAACAATCCTGCTGTTCTCAACCTTTCAAATAACTGGGCTAAAGGCTAGGCTATGGGGGTGTAGGTTCGGGTATTTCTGACTTCGGGAGTTGGGAGAGGTCTGCATATGGTGGTCTATTTTGGTGAACGGGTTCTTGGATAGGGGTGTAAGGTCTTGGAGAGTTTTGGTAAGTGGGGGCTCGTGGTGGGTTGTAATGTGGTTGGGCATTATAAGCTGGGTATGAGACATAAGGGGCATGAGAAAAGATTTGGGGGTTTGTGGGGTATCAGCGAGATGACTCTCCTTGCCGGTAGTAAGGTGTGATATTGGATATGTCCTCCTTCTTTTTCTTAATCCCATTGACGGAACCTGACTGTATGTCTTTGCTTGCAGCTTGCAACGCAGCCATTGATTGAATCTTTCCGGACTTGATTCCTTCTTCCAAAAAGTCTCCCATCTTGACCAAATCGGCAAATTTTTGGCCCATCGAGCCCATCATCTTTTCAAAATAGATGCCCTCCTGAGCTCGAATGAAATACTTGCTGAGCTCGCTTTCGTCCAATGGGGGCATAACTCGGGCAACCTCCATTCTCCAACGTCTTGCGTAATCCTGGAATGATTCAGTTGCCTTCTTTTGTATGTTGCTCAGAGAAAACCTGTCTGGTGTGATCTCAGTGTTAAATCCGAAGCGATTCATAAAATCCCCAGCCATATCTTGCCAGTCGCTCCATTTACGAGGATCTTGGCTAGTATACCAAGTGAGCGCCTCTCCTGACAAACTTCTAATAAACAATTTCATCCTCAATTTCTCGTTCATTCCTACTCCTACTAATTTGTCGCAGTAGGCCCTCAAATGTGTATGAGGATCACCTGTCCCATCAAAAATATCGAACTTAGGAGGTTTGTACCCTACTGGCATGCCAATATCCGGGTGTATGCATAGATCATCATAATCCAAACTCTCACTTCCCCGAGTGACTCGCATGTTCCTCATTTCTTTCCTTATACTGTGCAGCTGGTTAATGATTGATTCATCTTCTCCTATCTTGGAATCTCTCTCCATTTCTGCATATTGATCCACCTCGAACGGGACCCTGACTGTGACAGGAGCTGTAAAGGTTGGAGCCCCAGCTGCATATATCTGTGGCACATATTGCTCGCGGGAAATGTCAATGTGTGCCCCTGGTATGTGCTGCACGGTGGGGTAAGTAGGTGCAGTAATAGTTTGGGTTGATGTTGGGTTTTGTGAAGTATGGGTGTAGTCAGGGACGTAAGGGGTTTGTTTATGCATATTTGGTACATTCGCGGGAGTGACCGGAGGTAGGTTAGAAAAAGAAAGGGGTATTGGAGGTGGACATGTAGATGGAGGGAAGTGTTCTGGAACCGGCGAATCCAAAGACGGAAAGTGAGGTGGGTTTGGGAAAGCAGTCACAGTGAGATGGGTCAGGTCCCGAACTTGGCGCAGCTCTCCTCTTAGTTCGTCAAGTTGTAGCTTTAGCAAAGCGATCTCTTCTTCATCGTTCAGATTAATCCTCTCTGTCGAGCTTTCTGGATTTTCATTAGTTATGGAAAGGTTAGCAGTTGGGTTGACTTCGTTGGTGATAGTCATTTTTTCCTTAGACTTCAAATTGTAGTGTGACTCGGCCAGTTTGAAGATCAACACAAATCAACCTCTGTTGGGGGGATAAAACTAAAATAAAAACAATTGGAAAACAAAAGGTTAGTCCAGGAAGCTTTAGAAAGAGTATAGTAACACATTTGATCACATAATTACGTCAAGTCGACATGCAAACAAGCGCGTCCTAATTGTGGAGCCTCTTTTTGCCAGAGGTAAGCCTACGTTACACACAAGTTGATGATGATGATCCTTTTTTGACACATTCTGTGATTTTTTAGAACAAACATAACTTTCATTCCCACAAAAAGGCAGCTCGAGAGCTTACAAGGATAGGCCTATGGCAGCCTGAAATGATAAAACACAAAAGGGGATGGCCATAAAGGCATACAAAAGGAATGGGTCGAGGAAATTTTGAAATGGAAATGCAAAGGGTGCCCACGAGGGCATACAAAGGGATTGGGCCATATGGCACTCTTTTGGAATGTAAATAAAACAAAAGGGGGGAAAGAAAATAGTCTAGGGCCATGCCAGGCCGTCATTGTCATCCCCATCATATGCTGGATCATGATCAGGCCCTGGGTCGTACTCAGGCTCTTCCTCTGGGTCTGCCTCTATCTCCCAACCTACCTCTGGGTCATACACAGGTCCCTCCTCTCTGCCATGCACTGTAGGCCTGTACTCGGACTGTACCTCCGGTTCCTCCTCTGAATATCCTGCTGGAGTGTACTCAGGTGATTTCTCCGGCTCTACCTCTATTACAAGATTATGCTCTGATTCCCACTTTGGATCTTCTTCCGGATCCTCTTCCATCTCATCTTCCGGCTCCACCGGATCTTCCTCTTCTACCAGTTGTATCAGGTGGTTTACTGAACCCGGAATTACCTGCCTGTACATATTATCATTGACGTTCATGAGATACAATATCTCAACTGCAAGCTAAGCGGCTACATCATCGTCCGTGAGTCCATCGAATTCGTCCTCAGTCGGCAAAAGTGCCAGGCCTCCCACATTATACCAGGCGTAATACTCGGGTGTGCACCAGCTCTCGTCACCCATACCAATGGTGATCATGTTCAGCCATTCTCTCTGTAGAATTCTCACTCGTGCTACTGGAACCACCCTATCATAGTTACTTTCATGCAGTGCCATGCGGGACCAAACTGGGACATCTTGTGTAACTTCAAACTGCCTCAGGACCCTAAGAGGCGCATACAGTTGAATCCCGTCCAACCCGACCAACTCAATGAAGTACAGATTCGCAGTTCTTACCAAAGGTCTCCCCGACAGCCAGGGGTATTTCCACTGAATAGCATCTCCCGTGAGCTGTACCAAGAATGCGCGCTACTCCTCTTCACCTATAGGTTCAGGCCAGTACCTCATTCTTTCCGTATGGCTCTGGATTCTACTGCGAGCATCTATGCAATAATCCATGATGGGGGGGGGGGGGGGGGGGGGGCGAGTATAGAAGTGTTCCGTGGCCCATAACTGCAATCAGAGATTACACCCCTCGAAAAAGTTATGCCCTCTTGAACAGGCTGATAGAGCTCGGAGCATCTCCGCGAGGATCATAGGGACCAATGTCAATTCATCCGGTCCCGAGAAGATATCCATAAGAAGTGGCGAAAGGTTAATATTAATTCGGTAGGCTCTCTTTGGAAAAAACCAAGACTCCCAACGAGGCTACGGCGAAGAATCGTGGCCGCATTTTCTCCCACCTTCCGCGGTCACACGTAAACTCATCCCGATATCGATCAAAGCTTTCTCGGCGCCCGAATCTCTGAAAAAGGAAGTCAAACTTCACTCGATCATTTTCCACGTTCCTCAAGACCGGGTAAACATTAAATCTAGAATGCGCAAGAATTTCTCCCCCGATATGAAGGATGGTGACACTGGCATTCTTCCCTCAAATGGTAAGTCGGTGAATCCACAAAATTCCTCTAAAGTATGGGTTATCTCAAAATCCAAAAAGTTGAAGGTTACACTGGCGGGATCCCAAAATTCTATCAGCAACTTGGTGAGAGTTTTGTTAGCTTGGATACCCATTAGTGACATTAACGACCCTAGATGTTGTCGAATTTCCTGTCCGTGAGCCACTTTTATGTTCCTCCACCAAGTTTGCAAGTCGTGAGGAAATGAGACTATCATTTGGATATTTGGTAGGTTTTGGTTAATTTCCATCTGAAAAAGAAGGGTAAAGGTTATGATAAGTATTGTTTGTAAAAAAAAAAATCATCTTGTGTCTCTTAAGGATCATTTCATCAATTCACATAAAGGGTTGTGTCATTAAGGTTTCAAACCTTTGACAAAAGGGTGGATTCCTAATTTGCAGCGACAATACCTTGGATTGTCCTGCCTAAGGTGTATGTAGTATGACTTATTCCTGCCTAAGGTGTATGTAGCATGACTTATTTTTCTAGAATAAGATTTTTTCCTAAGAATTTCGGAGTGAGACTGAACGTCTGCGAGAAGGTAAGTAGTAAACTACCGTACCGACTCTGAAACTAGAGAATCCAAAGAAGGGGTGGAGGTGTGTCAGACAACACCTCGCGTGAACCACAGTGTGTGTAAGTGTACAACCAAATACTTGATAGAAAGTGCAATGACATTATAAGGAAAGCAGTAATAAATAGTGTTTTCTCAAACAAATAAGGAGCACAAGTTTGGCTTTGGCTTGCGTCCTTTAAAATATAGCAATGTAGCAACTCATAAATAACAGGTGATAAAATATAAATAAATAAACAAACATCCCTCGAGTATCTACTTCTTAAACTAAGTCTACTAAAGTCAAAACCTAAGCTATGATCCCCAGCAGAGTCACCATTCTGTCATGCCCTATTTTTAACGGATTAAAACTAGTTCACAACTTATAACTATGTTTCCTCTGGTTTTGAAAATTTTCAGAGTCGCCACCTAATTTTAGAAAATATTAGGAAACCATTTATAAAAAAGTAAACTCTATTTTTTAGTCTTTGAAACCTGTGAGATTCTAGGTAAGGGTTTTATTTACCCCGAGGGGAAGGTATTAAGCATCCCTCAGAGCCTATCCGAAGACAGTCTTTAAACTTAGTTTAACTAACACTAGAGGGGTTTATTTATCTATTTCTTATTTATTACTTATTTTAAAGAACTACTAAAGGAACTAATTTCCGAAGATGATTTGTACCAAAATGATTTTAAAGTCATTATAATCATGTAAATAAATGTTTGCATGTGTGATAAGTTGGTATTTTACCAATTTATCTCTTCTTTAATCTTATATTTTTGCTATATTTGCTTGATAAAATTGTGCATTTAGTATCCTTTACATCTATTTTACAGGTTTTATTTGATTTAGAAGTGATCGGAAGAAACCAAGTGAAAATTTAGTCAAAAAGAGGCCAAATGGGACAGTTTTGCAAAACTGTCCAAACTGGACAGTTTTGCAAAAACGGGACAGAACTGCAAAACACGGGCAGAACTGCAAAAACTGAAAGTTGGGGCATATTTTGTCATTGTTTTGACTTGGAAAAATCTGGGCATAAAGAGAGGCTTAGGGCAACAAAACAGGATCATCTTTGGCTCAACACAAGTCCTTGGAGGCTAGGATTTCACACCAACACATTGGAGGAGAAGATTGGAAGCACTTTAATGAGATATTCTTAATCCTTTCTTCAATTTCTTGTTTTGTATTGAATAATTATGTGTGTAGTATTTCATTTCAATACTTGAATCTCGTTTATGGAAGTATTCTTGATTAAAGTTTGGATTGAATCTCTTGTTTTGCTTATGTGTTGAATGATTTTATTCCTAATGAAGTGAGTAATTGTTTCTTTAATTAATCTCATTTTGAATGATTCTTAAGGGAGTAGCTAACCCTAAGACTTGCCCATTTATTTCGGTTTAAACTTGGAAGAGGCAAACTCGGGATTGGGAAAGATTAATTAACAAGAATTTGGGGCGTTAACCCTCATTTAATGGAAATCGACCTAGGAATAGGCGACACCACTTGTAGCCATATTCGGGTGTTCTTAATGCTCCTAATTGCTTTAGGGATATTCAATTAGGTAGTCTAGTTGGTCTTCGGAAGAAGTTAATTTATAGTCATTATCCGAGGCTAAGTAATATAAACTCACCATTATTTGTAAATCATGAAGTACATTGGATCGTTACTTGAGCGTAGTTTCCCTTGTATCCATGCTTGTGGCCATTGATCATTTTACTTGCTTTCTAGGTTAGTTTACATTTTTGCATTAGCTATAATTTTCTCTCAAACAAAACCAAAATATTATCCATCGTTTGGCTTTAGCTATCATTGGTGAAAATTCCTACTTTTCCTAATCGCCTACATATTGTTCTCTGTGGGATTCGACCCCGACTCATAGTTGGGTAAATATATTTGCATACGACCGTGCCCATTCTAATTAATAGGGTGGATTTGGACGTTATCAAAAATGGCGCCGTTGCCGGGGAACAATTTGGCGTATTTGGGTTAGTTTGGGATTTAAGCTAACTTGCTTTGGTCCAAACTTTCTTTGCTTTATTTTATCTTTAAAAAAAAAAAAAAACTGTCCAGTTTTTGCTTCTACAGAAACTGTCCAGTTTTTGCATCTGCAGAAACTGTCCAGTTCTGGAAAAAAAAAAACTGTCCAGTTTTTGCATTTGCAGAAAGTGTCCAGATTTTGCATTTGCAGAAAGTGTCCAGTTTTTGCATTTGCAGAAACTGTCCAGTTCTGAAAAACTGTCCAGTTTTTGCATTTGCAGAAACTGTCCAGTTCTGAAAAACTGTCTAGTTTTTGTTTCTACAAAACTGTCCAGTTTTTGCTTTTGCTAAAAACAAAATGGCATCATATAATGAAAATTGGTTGGATGGTAGTTGTTCATACTTTGATGACCCATGTCCATATTGTGGAGGACCTCACTTTTGGCAAGATTGTGTAAATGCTCCCGGGAGAGATGTGTGCACCGTCTCAATCCTATGATGGGAATATTTGTAATATATGTGGTGGTCAAAATGGACATTGGAGTGATTGTCCTAATTATTTTCCTTCCCCTCCCCCAAGTTGTTCTAATGAAAATATTAGTTGTGCTTTTGAGTTTGATCGGAACAATGATATGGCAAACGAAGGGCAAAGTACCAGATATGAAGGTATCATGGAATTGCTCCAAGCATACTTTGACCGGGAAAGGGAGGAGGAGCGAGAACTCGTCGGGCAATCCATTTTAGAAATGAACAAATCACTTGAGGATGAAAATTTTTCAATTTCCATGAATGTGCCTATTCCTCAAAATGAAGTAGTTAAAGAAGAGATTTCAAATTTACAAGATGAGCCCGAAAATTCTTGTGACCCCAACAAGAGTTGTGAAATTGAAGAAGTGGTTCAACTTGAAGAAAATGAGCCAAGTCATAAAGAAGAAATCTCCAATACTCGAAAAGAGGAAATTGAGGAAATGTTGAGTGGCATTATGGGGAGAAATGAAAAATATGGAAAAATTGTGGCCAAATGGTGGGAAGTAGTTCAATATGGAGATGATGAAACTATCCAAAACATGGATTTCACCACGTTAGGATTTTTACAAGCTTTGGACGATTCTCACCATGAAGACAAACTTGACAAAGTGGATATTGTGAGCCAAGATTGGCTAATGAATCAAGCTCAAAAACTTGAAATCTATGGGGATCACCGTGAAGGCTTTTCACGGATGATGAAAGAATATCTAAAAATGCATGTTGAGCAAAGTCAAGAAGTAGAGTTACTTGAAATTGCTATAAAAAATTGGAGGCCGAATTGAATGCAAAGATTGAGGCATGTGACGCTCAACATCAAAAGGCCATGGATAGTAGTTTTAAGTTGATTTCCAATGAAGAAGTGGTCACTATTGATTTTCAAGAGCTAATGATCAATTACCAACCAACAAATCCAAAAATAGTGAATGATGCCGAGATTGAAGAAATGATACTAGAGTTGCATAAAAAAGTTCATGAAATCGTTTTTGAAGACTCTAGTTCATTTATGGGTAAGGATGTCAAAATTCATGCAAATTTGAAATTTGAGCGCGTTGGACCACATTCGAAACATTTTTCAACATTGTGCTTGGTTGATGATATGGAAGTTGAACCAAACAAGCCAATGGAGAATTTTGGATATGAAGAAGAAAACGTTTTTATTTTGAAGTTTGCTATGCCAAGAAGACAAAATGGCATGCCTCACTTAAGGGCCAAGAAGTGCAAAATGCGACACCCGAGAGTTGGCCTCTTTGCTTTCCTACCACCGCCTCATGAGCATCACCGGAATCTTGATTCAAAGTTGGGGCGCAAATTCATATCTTCCAAATGGAGGGAAAAGTGGTAAAAGGTAACCGTCGTGCCAGCGACGTTAACTTAAGCGCTTGGTGAGAGGCAACCCATCGTTTTAAAAAATTTAAATTATTTTTGAAATTTGATTTTTTAGAATAGTTTTGTTTATGGTTTTTGACTAATCTGCAAAGTTTCAGAATTTTTGGAGTTGTTTTGAGCAGGTCGAATTTTCGGACAGCTCCAAACCAGTAGCTGCTGAAAATTGCAGAAACTGTTCATGTTTTTGCAAAACTGTCCAGTTCTGAAAAACTGTCTAGTTTTTGCTTCTGCAAAACTGTCCAGTTTTTGCAAAACTGTCCAGTTTTTGCTTGTGCAGTGAGGACACTGCAATGTTTTTAGTTGGGGGTGGCATGTGGTAGCACGCTATATTTTGGTTATGCTTGATTGTGTGCCCTTGTCGGGCTTATTTTGTGACTGTTAGTGTGGCTGTGGATAAACGTTACAAATGGAACTTGCTCAAATTCTTGAAAATTTCGTTCGTTTTGCATGTTGTGAATTAGTCACTTTTGTTATTTTATTTCTGTTCTTAGTTAGGTAGTTTAGGAGTAAAAATGGTGTTGGGATGTGATTTTTTACCCCTTGACTAATTTTTGGCTTGCTTGGTACCAACTTATTTAAACCTTAACATATGAACTCTTGATTGTTGAAAAAGAAAAATGATTGAAGTAAGGTATCTTGTTGTGACTTTTAGATTTAATTGTTGGCTCTTACTTTCACTAATTAGTCTCTTTAGGCTATGAGTGACTTTTTGAGTTCATTTGTTTCAATTGGTTCTTAGATACATATTCTACTTGAGTTTTCATGTGCCATGTGTGATGAGGTTTATTTGTGAGTTCTTTTGCATTATTTGTGGTCTAGAACTTGCCCGGAATGAGTTTCAAGGCGAAATTCTAGACTACACTTGGTTTGAAAAATGATGTTAGGCTTTCCTTGAACCGCTTTTGTGCCTTAAATATCCTACCTTTGCATATTTTCCCTAGTCAACCCCTTTTGAGCCTTTAACCTTTTCTTTGGCAACCATGTTACAAGCTTTAACCTTTTGTTCTTCATTGATCCATCTTTTGGTACCCTACCTCTTTAAGTGCGTTGAAAGTGCAAACATAGGCGAAAAGCCTAAGTTTGGGGGTGATGGTTGGAAAAAGTTGTTATGTGGGAGTTACTTTAAAGGCGGAAAAAAAAAATTCAGTGTTACGGACCGTAACGTGTGTTACGGACCGTAACACCCATCGTAACATCATTAAATTTCCAAGTAAACTTTCTGGAAATTTGGATGACGTTACGGTGAGGTGTTACGGACCGTAACACCCATCGTAACACCATTGATTTCCATGTAAACTTTCTGGAAATTTGGGTGGTGTTACGGTGAGGTGTTACGGACCGTAACACGTGTGACGGTCCGTCGAATGAGTTACGGTTCCTGTGCTATAAATGAATAACTTGAGTTACGGTTGGAGATACGGCCCGTAACACGATCGACAGTCCGTCGACGGTGTTACGGTGCAATGAAAAAAAAAAAAAAAACTAGTGTGTGAATAATGGGAAGACTAAGTGGTGAAAGGAAAAATGAAGAAAGAGGTGGAAAAATTTCAAAGGAAGTGTGTTTTGATTGTTGAAAATTGTAGTGCTTAGGGAGGTTTTTGAGTCACTATTTCCAAATTATGTTTCTACCTTAACCAAAAGCCTACATTACAACCCTTTAAGTCCTAATTGATTTTGAACCAAGTGTGTCTATATTAGTGGAGAAATACATGAAGGGCAAGCTTATGGTACTACTTGTGCAATTGAACATCTTTGTGAGAGAAGAGAGTTAATTCTTTCTATTTAATATCCCATTGTGTTTTGACTTACATTTTCTAAATGTGGGATTCTCTCTTGAGTGTGAGGGCACATGAGAATTTAAGTTGTGAAATTGTTCCATTTTCCAATTGAGAGGAATGAACAAAAGAAAGTTGTTTTGTGATAAGGAGTCAAATTTTGAAGCTTTAGTGTCATGACTTGATTGCTACTTTGATCAACTTGGTGTTTGAGCACTTGAAAAGAAAATGAAGTTTTTAAGAAGAAGTTGGTGATTCATATGTTTTGAATTAATTGTTGGTACCAATCAAAGTCATGTTTTTGTGCTTAAAGTAGACTTCTTAACTTGGTATGATGTTGGTGCACTATTGAGTAAATTCCTTAGAAAGAGATTTTATGTTTTGAATTGCTTGAGGACAAGCAATAGTTTAAGTTTGGGGGTTTGATAAGTTGGTATTTTACCAATTTATCTCTTCTTTAATCTTATATTTTTGCTATATTTGCTTGATAAAATTGTGCATTTAGTATCCTTTACATCTATTTTACAGGTTTTATTTGATTTAGAAGTGATCGGAAGAAACCAAGTGAACATTTAGTCAAAAAGAGGCCAAATGGGACAGTTTTGCAAAACTGTCCAAACTGGACAGTTTTGCAAAAACGGGACAGAACTGCAAAAAACGGGCAGAACTGCAAAAATTGAAAGTTGGGGCATATTTTGTCATTGTTTTGATTTGGAAAAATCTGGGCATAAAGAGAGGCTTAGGGCAACAAAACAGGATCATCTTTGGCTCAACACAAGTCCTTGGAGGCTAGGATTTCACACCAACACATTGGAGGAGAAGATTGGAAGCACTTTAATGAGATATTCTTAATCCTTTCTTCAATTTCTTGTTTTGTATTGAATATTTATGTGTGTAGTATTTCATTTCAATACTTGAATCTCGTTTATGGAAGTATTCTTGATTAAAGTTTGGATTGAATCTCTTGTTTTGCTTATGTGTTGAATGATTTTATTCCTAATGAAGTGAGTAATTGTTTCTTTAATTAATCTCATTTTGAATGATTCTTAAGGGAGTAGCTAACCCTAAGACTTGCCTATTTATTTCGGTTTAAACTTGGAAGAGGCAAACTCGGGATTGGGAAAAATTAATTAACAAGAATTTGGGGCGTTAACCCTCATTTAATGGAAATCGACCTAGGAATAGGCGACACCACTTGTAGCCATATTCGGGTGTTCTTAATGCTCCTAATTGCTTTAGGGATATTCAATTAGGTAGTCTAGTTGGTCTTCGGAAGAAGTTAATTTATAGTCATTATCCGAGGCTAAGTAATATAAACTCACCATTATTTGTAAATCATGAAGTACATTGGATCGTTACTTGAGCGTAGTTTCCCTTGTATCCATGCTTGTGGCCATTGATCATTTTACTTGCTTTCTAGGTTAGTTTACATTTTTGCATTAGCTATAATTTTCTCTCAAACAAAACCAAAATATTATCCATCGTTTGGCTTTAGCTATCATTGGTGAAAATTCCTACTTTTCCTAATCGCCTACATATTGTTCTCTGTGGGATTCGACCCCGACTCATAGTTGGGTAAATATATTTGCATACGACCGTGCCCATTCTAATTAATAGGGTGGATTTGAACGTTATCAATGTGTAGAAATGATTAGTGAGAGTATATATGCACGTACATAAATATGTTATATGTGTATGTTTATTTGTAAAAGTAGTTTAGTATGCATGGGATGTAAACATATATAAATATATATTCGTGATGTATTTTTGTGGCATTTATAGCCAATGTAAGGATGGTATATAATGTTTCAACAATAGCTATTTTGTGATATGAGAGTAATATATATGTATACACATGATGAAAAGATGATTAAAGAAATTACTGAAAATAAGATAGTATATATATACATGTATATAAAATGAAATATGTACCTAAGAGCTCTCGTAAAATAGCTTGAGCCACTGTACTCGGACCCTAATAAGATTTTCTCATTTAAACTTAAAGAATTAGGCCTGTTCCAAAGGGTTAGTATTATAGCAATTAAAATAAAGAGTATACAGGTCACATGTTAAGATCACTTAGGCCTCAAGATTAAATTTACTAGATAGGACGTTGCCAAATTCTGAAAATCTGCATCATTAAACTTATTGTTTGGGGATCACAAAGAGTGTAAAAACGTGAGTGCAATATGCTTGCGAAGAAATCAGATCCGTTACTTCTTTATGAAATCAAGTGTGACTTATAAACTTAGAACAGTGTCCTCGTAAAAAAGAACATCAGCTTATTTCCTTGTGGAAGATAATTTGAATCTACGAAATATACTAAGAGCCTGTTTGGATGGGCTTATGCCTATAAGGTGTTTTAGCTGCAAACAGCTTATAAGCTAAAACAAATAAGTTAAGGTAGTCTAAAAGCTAAGTCAAATAGGCCCAATTATTTTTTTGAGCTTATTTTAAGCACAAAATGACTTTAAGCTGGTCAGCCAAACACTCAAAAAAGCTGATAACAGCTTATAAGCAACTTATAAGCAATTTATAAGCCAATCCAAACGGGCTCTAAAAGACATTCCCTTAAAACGATTAGTAAAACGTCTTTCACTCTAAATCGGGATTGGTATCTAAAAAGGGAAGGGAAGCAAATGACTAAATTCACTATCATACTAAACCATTTTTCCGCAAGTTCGTACACAAGCGAGAAACAAATACGCTACAAATACAATCCATAAAAATGTTAGTCAAGAATACAAACATGTATATATATATATATATATATGTTAACACAAAGACACAAAATTTAAAGAGATGAAGAAGGACTGGGATGCTTGACAGTTGACACGAACAACGGCTGCTAGACACGAGCACGTGAATGTAGCTACTGTTTTTCTACTTCCGAGCAGACTTGGAGTTGTCATACAACTCCAGTGCGCTCCCACGTACATATGCAAAGAAAACAAAAGAAAGAAAAGGATTAGAAGCAATCTTAATCGTAATGCAATCAAATTTCAAGACATTACACATTGTAGACTTAAAAAGGGGTAGACTGTTTCGATTATTTGATAGAAAGGAAAACTGGATACAAAAAGATAAAAGAGGAGATGGAAGACAAGTTTACATTATTCAAACAAAGGGATGAAGCACTAGTTATAATTTTTCAAGTCAAATGATCTCCTAGCTATACCAACTTAACTGGTTTCCACACTTACGTAAATATATTCGTAGAATACCAAAGCTCAAACCGAGGAAGGGTTTAGAAAAAAATCAAATAGATACCATGCTCTAGACAGTTCACATGTTTGTAGTAAGAGCAACTAGGAACCTAATCAAATAACAGTTTTTGACCATCCCAAACTATCAATCAGGACAATGTGCAACAGTTATAAGCAGTCAAACCATTTAGTTATGTCTACAGTTCTAACAGATTACCCTAATGGATACCCCTAATCTAAAGAAAAAGGACAAAGCCACACATTATGGCAGTTCCTTCGTGGCAATATAAATAGATAAATCAAATTCATACTCCTTGATCATGTAGGTAGATATTTATCATGTTATACTTTATAAAAAATGCATACAATAGGCGTTAAACTCTCAAGCAAAAGTTAACCAAAATCCCTTTTGAAATCTTTTTAGTTTTCCTAGGATTTTAAGCAAAACATTACAACTTAACCGAACTCATCGTGTTAAAACAACTGAACCACAACTACATACTCTAGAAAAAAAAGACACACCTAAACGATTTCTTTTCTTTCTTTTAGTTAAATTAACACATATTGCTTTTGAAATAAAAGATGGTTTTTTAAGCAAGAATTTAAACACATAAGAAGGCAGAATCACTTATCATCAAGCATGCATCCAAGCTTTAAAAAATAAACACAGCAGCCTTTTAATGATTAAAATCCCATAAACACACACTTCAGACTTCTAATTGTTTTAAATCAAACAATACTTAAACAGGGGAAGTTTCCTAAAGTAAATCACATTTTTAGAACACCGGATCCAAGCACATATTCCTCAAAGTATTAAGTTAACACAACCTTGAGACGAAGCTACTACAATATATTTCCAAGAAAAACTTTCACATGACATCTAAACTATCCAAACATATTTCTATTCACTACTTTTAAAAAGAGTATGCGTAGCAGCAAACAAGATAATTGATCCACAGGAAATGAACGACAAAAGAAACACACCAAATACTTATCACAAAAGAAGATTCAGGCTTTAAATTATGGCCGAATGTAGCAGCACATGATCTTGGTTTTTAACAGGTTAAATAACTCTCTTTTAAGACTTAAAAGTACTAGAGAGATTGACAAAAACTTAACTTCTGAGAATTTAAAACCAATCTGGAAAAGCTAATTAGCACCCATTTTTCAAGTTGCTAACACACAAATGAATAATTAAGAAGGTAACTTACACATGCTTCAGTAAATTAGTTCATCTCAACAGGGGGTCTCGAGTTCACAAGTACGCCTTTTAATTTCTAAGATCCTTAAACAAATTACCCCGAACCATTGTGATACTAATCTAGAAAAAACAAGCAGGTCCAGGTTTCATGTTGCAAGCAGAGATGTTAACGAGCATAACATTTTATCATCCTATGTATTTCTTGTCAACCCAAGTTGAAGAGGGAAGCGCAACCAAACAGGGGTCTTATCAAAAGAGACTTTTTTTCAGATTAACATGCAGGTGACACACTCGTTAGCGTAATCAGTTTTCTTAAATGCGAACAGAGTGTAAAATTAGTAATTTTAGCAACAACAGATGAAGATCTATTGACCTAGCGATCACAATCCCGTGAGTTTTAAAATAGCAGGTTCTTTTTCAAAGGAGAACTCATGTTTACAGTTATCTACTTCTACCTTTTTAAACTCACATTATGTCAAAACATGGTTTTTCCAGTTTCAATAGGCAAAGCAGTTTCACCACATACGCATGACTTTATTGTAAGACACCAGCAGACGAACATATATTCTTCATTTAAATCCCACTTTCTCACAAAAACCAATGGACACAGCTATCCCAGACTTGTAAAAAAAAAAAAAAAAAGGACTACTGATTTTCCTATTTTCAAGATCTGATAGCCATGAGTTTCCTAACATCAAAGCTCAAAGTTTAACAAGCTTTAACAAAAATGTATGCCTTTTGCAAAGTAAAACACAATTTGATATGTACTTTTAACAAATTCAGCCTGAAAATAAACCCCTAATAAAAGGAATTCTAAACAGAAGCATAGCAGGACTACTGTTTTAAAAAACTTAAGAACTTTAGATCGAGGACCTCTATATATATATAAAATAGAGATAAGCTGACAGTGCTCCCATAACTCAAAACACCATTTTTTGCAAAGACGTTGTTTTAAATGACAAGTGAAGTTTCATATCTTAACCTTTATGTGGAAAAAAAAATAATAAATGACTTTATCCAAACAGAAGTTTCAACAAAACAAGGGTGTCATTCAAATCCTACAAGAGGGGCATACCATTCCTATAGCCATGGTTTCTAAATGCACCATTTTAATCTCAAACTATTGAAGGATTATTCATAGCTTATGTCATATCTATGCGAATGTAGTGAAACTGCTAGATGCTAGGGCACACAAATATCTAAAGACAAGTATAAAGACATCCTCAATTCTCAACCACAACTAAACATGTTATCATGCCGGTAATTATGTTCTGTCAAAGATCTCAAAATTCTATGAACATGGATTTCTAACATCCTTTAAATAATAAAGAAAACAGATTCGCTTGTAAGGATCCAAAATTAGTGGAAGAATACATCATGTCAGTTCAACTTAAGAAATTTGAACTAAGATAATCACTTTTCTGTTCTTAAAGAAAGATTGGTCCGACTTTAAATCATGCTGGAATGTACAGAGCATTAGTCTGAAATGAAAGTATAATCCTCCGTACAAACATAAAATTAAATGAAAGATAAGAATATCTACATTTTTTACTCTATAAACTGAAACGTAATGAGAGTCGAGGGTGATTACTCATATATTCTATAGGTAAGTCGATAGCTCCTATAGGTGTACTTAATTCTATTAACCATTTCATAGATTTAAAGCGAACATAGTAGTCATAAACAGGCAGAAAAGAAACAAACAAGACTTATTGAAACGATCACATTTCAGTCAGCTAAACCAAACAAATGACGAGAAATACTTGAACGACGGAGTGAAGACCAGTGTGATTACCTTCTCCGGGACAGCGAACTGAGGCTATTATCGTCGTCGAGTCTTCGACTCCGCTCGAAGTGGTCCTTGCTCAGCCGAGAATAACCAAAATTATACAGCCAAAAGAACTTAGAGTTAAAAATAGAAATTTCTGAGAACCCAAGTTTTAAAGCAATAGAGATTTTATGAGAGGGGAAAGCTTGTAAAAATAAAAAGGGATTTTTTGTGGTTCCTTTTTTCCTCGATTGATCTCCCTTTTTTCTCATCTCTAAAACAGCCCTCAATGGCCCGTATTTATAGCCGAAGGTTGGATGTTTCAACAGCTTCTTCAAGAAAGCCTTTTGCCTTTAAATTCGAATTTAAAAAAAAGGGGGAAAAATTAACGTTTCAAACAGGTGAGGTGATGAAAATAGGGATGGGACTCGCCATAAAATCCGCTGAATCTGCACATGGTTCCTGCAGGCTTCAGAGATGGAGTGTGAGAAAAGAGAAGAAGGGTGTAGGTAGCGGATTTTGTGGGATGTTGCTGTGGTGTGGTGTGGTGAAGTGAAGGAAGTGACGGGGAGTGGGGTGGTGGTGGGGTGACGGACGAAGAGAGAGGAGAGAGGAGCGTTTAGGGCTGTTAGGTGAAGGAGAAAGAGGATTGATTTTGGGGACTTGGGGGATTAAGTTTAGGGGCTTGGGCCGGGTCGGTTCAGCGGGGTCTTGGGCTGGGGCGGTGCGGGCTTGGGCTGGGGCTGGGGCGTTTGGGTCGGTAGGAATTGGGCTAGAGGTGTTTTTGGGCCACAGATTTTGTAAGATAGGAAAGGATTTGGCCCAAATGTTAGGTAGATAAATTATTTTCTCATCCCTTCTTACTTCAATCAATTAATTAAAATATGCTCTTTGGTCCTAATTAATTCCCACAAACTTGTACATGTGAAAATTATAATACAAGTAATTTAATATACGTATTTAGTTTTAAAATAGAATAAACGAAGATTAACATAGTAATAAATAGGATCAAAGGAAAAATGCCAACGCCAATATTGATATAGGAACATCAACACTATTTTTTGAGTGATTTAATTGTAAAGCATGATGTTTAGTAATAATATTTTTTTTAATTATATATATATATATATATATATATATATATATATATATATATATATATATATATATAAATAAATAAATAATGATGTTTCAGTGATTTTTAGAAACGATAGAAATCTTTCTTAGTTTCAGAGAAATAATAATATCTTAAAAATAGTGTAGTAATTACTGAAAATATTCCAAACTCATTTCTGGGGAATTTTCACGACTGAGAAGCATAGTGAAATCAATTAAACGGAAAAAAGAAGGGCCAAAATTGGGTGTCAACAGCTTGTCCCTCTTCGACCAGGGATGATGAAAGAGTCTTTGGGCGAAGAGGTTGACATAAACCCGATTTTGTCCCGATGAGTAAACCAGATTGGCTTTGGGAAAGAGTATGGCTACGAAGGGGGTAATCCTTTGGGGAATGAAGAGGTGAGTTTATGAATTCGACCGAACTCTGGTTCCTGAGTAGCCTACATATCTCGGGTCATAAGAGAATCAAGTCGATGTAGTTCGAACAAGAAGACGGTAAGATTTTGAGAGGTCCTCAAAATTTGCCCCAGTGTCTGAATTATGAGGACACTGCTTCTTTTGTCACGGATAGGGTATAATAGTTTTATTGGAGATTTGGAAGGTTGAGTTGTTGAAATTTTTTGAGTGATCCTCAAAAATTTGTCCCAGTGTTGTTGTCACGCCCCGAACCATGGCCTGGGCGAAACACGGCACTCGGTGTCATACTGCATGTGACCGAGCGAACCACATGGCTTGCTTGTCAACATGGGCATCAAAACAATATACTCTATATGTGATGCAATTTAAATGAGTCATGAAAATGTAATTTGCGGAATAAAGTCTTGAAATTATCTCATAGCATGAAATATCATGAAAACATAATAGTCTGCAAACATGAATGCACAACTGACTCTGTGAACTAACATCTGTCTATAAAACCTCTAAAATATGTCTGAACACTAACTACCAGGACATGGCCCTGGACTATCATAAACTGAATACTAATGCAGACTCCATGTTGAACCCCGAGAGAAGTAGGGTTCACCAATAAGCTGATAACTGAAGTGATCCTACTGCGCAGGTGTATGCTCTTGAAAACCGGTATTTGCACCGTAAAGTGCAGGCCCCGGGCAAAAGGGACGTTAGTACATCGTGAATAGTACTAGTATGTAAAACCTCCTGAAATGAAGAACAAGGCACAACATAGGTATATGACATGAACTGAAACTGAATGTAACTTGAACATGAGCATGAAACGTGAGTAAAGTCTGAAAACAGTAAATCAATGGAAATACATGTATGTAAAAACTTCTTGTAACGTGGGGAATGCCATAGTATAACCGACAACATGATCTGGTACTTGCGTCCTACCAGCAGAACACTCACAGCTTGCCAGGGATATGAGATTTACGTGATAATAAGCATGCAAGGATCCAAACTGCATAATGAAGGTGTTGCCTCCTTGCTGACAACCCTTATCCTACGGTGGCAACGTAGTTTCAGGCTATCTGAGCCTTCTCGGTTAACTAAGCAATTCCCAAAAAACATGAACATGATATAGTTGGCTAAGAAGCCCATGATTTTTGTGAAATAACTTGTAATAACTTGTAATTATGATTTCACGAAATAACTTGTAACATGGTTTCATGAAATAGCTTGTAAACATGGTTTCATGAAATAACTTGTAAACATGGTTTCTTGAGATAAGTTGTCAAAGTCTGGCAAACATGTTCTTGACTCATGAGTAATAACAATAATTCATAATTATGTATATAATTGACTTGAAAACATGCTTGTAACTTGCTATATAAAATCATAAAGTTTCATATAAACATAATGAGAACACATGAGGAAGAATTCATGATTCATGGATTAAGCTAGGGTTCCTAATAACTGTAATGGAAGATTAGGAATACAACAACGACTATAGATACAAAATTCATGTACATAAATACATAAATACGGGCTACCAATATGTTGGGTTTAATGCCGTAGGATTTGAACTTCATGAATATCAAGAAACGGAGCATGGGGAAGAACGTAGAGATTCCCACATGTGGATGGAAGTTCTACATACCTTAATTGCTCCAAAACTTGAATTAAAGACTTGAATTTTGGAAAAGATTTCCTAAATCTTGATTCTTGAATCTTGAGATGGGTTTTCTTGAAAAAACCCTAGATTAGGAAGAATGATTTCTTGTTTAGATTACAAGGATATGCATTAGAATTGAGTTGGAGTAATTAGAGTGGGTTTACCTTGGTGTTCTTGATGATGGAGGAGAGTAGGAGGTCGTTCTAGGGTTTGAGGGAATGAAAAATAGTGACTTGAACTGGTATGGATGAATATATACTGTCATATGAAATTGCAGTTTACGTCCAACACAGTGCTGGCCGTATTTTGCAATACGGACTGCACTGTGTCTCTTCCGTAAAATGGCCATAACTCTTTGCACAGATGTCCGTTTGACCCCCATAACAAACCATTGGAAAGGTATTTCAAAGCTCTACAACTTTCATCAAGGAAATTTTCTCAAATTCCAAATACGTTTTGAAATACGGGCCGTAAATCGAAATACGATCCGTATTTAACCATGTGACACCATAATGCCAAATTCCAGAATGTTCAGAAATTCTTGGTTGCAGTTTACAATCACTGTTCATGGGCGTAAAGTGAAATACGGTCACTGTTCATGGGCGTAAACTGCCATCTTACAACTGAACAGAGAAATTCTAACTCTCACATTCTTTATCTGATTTTCTAAGTCTAGGATCATGATAAAAGTTTAAGTTAAAGGTACGGGGTGTTACAGTTGTAATTATGGTAACACGAGGTTTCGGAGATGGAAAGGGTAGTGGTTTTAGCATGAGCAAAAATGGCTAGAATGGAACATGACTAGCTTGACTCTGAGCCCCCTGCGTATTGAAGAGGACAGGGAATTAATTCAGTCAAGAGAAAACGAGAAGATAGAAAATTTTGAGGGATCCTCAAACCTCAAAATTTTGTGCCAGTGTCAAAATATGGTGACACTAGATGTTGTTAAGAATATGCGGTAAAATTTTGGGAAAGATTGTTGATGAAAAAGGTCTTTCTGATGACGGGACGTATTTCTGCAGCTTTTTGATTATAAATGTGGCGGCCGCAACACACCCATAAGCGAGACTCTACACGAATGCATCCATGTGCTGTCATAGGATCATATCAGCTCGTCGTAGGGGACTGACCCTCAGAATTGTCCTAGTATCGCATTATGACAACCTTAGGATGTGGAAGTATTTGACTTGTTTCTAGAGTGTATATTTTCAAAAGAAGTGACTTCTTAAAAAAAAAATTGAAAGAGAAACTGGTTGGCGAGCTAAAGCGGAGAGCGGATTCATTGACTCTAGCCTGTGAGTTTGATGTCCTCATCAAGCGGGGCGCCTCAGTTCGCTGTGGCAAAGATAGTTCCACATTGTATTGTATTCATCTGCAAAAAAATGTAAAGATACCTGTGCAGTTCAAAGTTATAATGTAATAATAACATAAGGAAATAAAGGAAGGGATTGTAGACAAACTAGAATTGAAAGCTCCGATTTGCGGAGCGACTGAAATGTAAAGCTTCCGGCTGGCGGAGCAACTGTAATGTAGAGGCTCTCGACTGGTGGAGCAACTGTAATGTAAAGGCTCTCGGCTGGCGGAGCAACTGTAATATAAAAGCTCTCGGCTGGCGGAGCAACTGTAATGTAAAAGCTTCCGGCTGGCGGAGCGACTGTAATGAAAAGACTTCCAGCTGGCGGAGCAAATGTAATGTAAAGTAAAAATCTCCGATTGGCGGAGCAACTGTAATGTAAAGTAAAAATCTCCGATTGGTGGAGCAACTGTAATGTAAAGCAAAAATCTCCGATTGGCGGAGTTGTTGATGAAGTTAGACGACGGTCCCTGATTGGCGGGGTAATTAGCGTTGTTAGACGGCATCCTCGATTGGCGAAGTTAGTCGACGCAATTAGATAGTATCGCTGACCGGTGAAGTTAGTCACAGTTAGATTGTATCTTCGATTGTCGGAGTTAGTTGCAGTTAGATCGTATCTCCGATTGGCGGAGTTATTTGACGCAGTTAGATTGTATATCTCCGATTGGCGGAGTTAGTCATTGTTAGATTGCATCTCCGGTTGGCGGAGTTATTTTAACATAGTTAGAAAGTAGATCTCCGATTGGCGGAGTTATTATTAAGGAACAAGGCTGCTACGGGGGCCCCCATCTTCGAATAATCGACCTTGACCCTGCTTCTGGAGATACCTTGCAAATTTTAAATAAAACGTTCAGAGGTGAATAAGCTAAGATAACAAAATAAAATAGGAGAAGGTTATTTTGGCTCATGGTGTAGTGATGGATCTTGTGACGCCTCCACCGGAAGCTTGCTTCGATGTCATCTCGTCATAATTCCTGTCAATCCTGCACTCAAAGAAAAATTCTTAGTTTGGGAGGGGGTGTTGATTTGTGTCAATCGTGGCCCTAGCCTTGTCACTTGAACCCTTTGAGCTTCTTTGGTTGCGGAGATCTCTGTCGAGAGACTTGGTACGTGGAAATATACATAAGTGCATTTTGAAAAAAGAAAAAATGGTTTTTTTTTTTAGAAATCAGATATGCATGTATGTATACTACGTATAAATGCAATAAAACTCTATCATTTTTTAGATTATGACATGTTCCGAAACGCATTGAGCTTCTCCATTATGACGCCGGCATCCAAACAGTGTCTTTGCATAGTCTGTTCCTCTGATGACGCTTTTTCATATTCAAACCAAGTGTCGCGATGCCTTTGACGATGAGACCGATCCTAATCCATAGTTACATTACAAAGAAAAGGTTTCCTAAGGGTTTGACCGAACCTTTAGGTTGCCTACGTATCCCAAATAGGAATCAGGTCTGTACGTAGTTCGGGGGTACTAATGAAAAGAAAATGATATCTAATGTGATGCGACCGAGCTTGACTTAGGCTGCCTACGTATCCAAATGGAATCAGGTCGTAACGTAGTTCAATTACAATAAAGGGGTAAAAGAAAGCAATGACCGAGCCTGACTCAGGCTGCCTACGTATCCAAACGGAATCAGGTCTGTACGTAGTTCAATTATAATGAAAAAATAAGATTAACAAAGGGACCAAATCCGGTGGGGATTGCCTATGTATCCCACCGAGGGAAATCAGGTCGAATCGTAGTTCCAGTTACATGAAGATAATGTTTTTGGGATTTTCTATTATAAGAGACCGGACCCGATGTGGGTTGCCTACGTATCCCACCGTGGGAAGTCAGGTCAGTGTAGTTTGGTTACAATAGAAATACAAATTACAACGGAAAAGAAAAAGCTATCTTGGATGTATTCAGATGTAGTACTTCTTGATCGTTAATCTCAAATCGGCCTTGAACTTCCTTGGCTTTTGCTTGATCAGCGAGCGGGTGGGATCAGTTGGTAGCCTATGAGAGACGATGTCAGTGCTTAGCCCGGGCATGTCGTCGTAGGACCAAGCAAATACGTCGACATACTGCTTAAGAAATTCCAACAGTTCTTGCTTCCGTCCAGCTTCTAAGTGTATGTTGATCTGGGTTTCCTTCACTGTCTCGTTATCTCCTAAATTAACTAGCTCAGTTTCCTCCAAGTTCGGTTTCTTTTGATTCTCGAGTTGCTCGACCTCTTGCGGAAGATTCTCAGGCGTCATGCTTTCATCGTATTCTTCGTAATCTTGTTCGCCGTTTGTACTTTGCTCAACAGTTTCGTTACATGTCATAATCATAGAATGGATATTTTTACTAGTTTGAGTGCTGAAAAACTAAAAGCGAGCATAAGTAAGATATGATATTTTAGTAGAAAAATAGAAATGCATTTTCATTAAAGAAGCATTCAATGCTTTTAAAGAAAGAGGCAGATGACAAAAGAGCACAGGCATGATTCAAGCCTCAATTGATCATGCTATTTTGAAAACAAACTACAATTCCACACTACCAAGACTCCCGGCGAACCAAGGATGGGCTGACAGTCCAATTCTGCAAGATCTCTCCTGGTTCGGCATCACGAATAGTCGGTGTCTCGGCATCTGCTTCATTCTCCCCATAATACTCTTCGATTATTGTCACGAACAAGTTTTCCATTCCTTCTATGATATCCTCATCATCCTCTGGCACGATCATCTGACCCTGGACAGGAACTTGCTCTGACACAAAGATCCCTTTGGTGCCGCTAGTTTCTCCAAACATGGGATCATACCCGAGCCCAAAAGTACCCTTTTGCTGCTTCAGTTGGATTGGTTCAATTATGCCATCAGATTTTAGGCCTTACCCGGACTTTGGCTGGTAGCCGTGCTTCAACATCTCTGACGCTACCATCTTTGCCGCGCTTGACATCTTTATGTCATCATATCCCGCCATTTCATCTATTTTTACAGCTTGCATAATTTCCACAGCATGAAAGGTAGCTCCATCTAACTCTCTCATTTCTTCAATAACCGAAATAGAGCGTTCAGAATAGACGGGGTGACCAAGTTCCCCCTGAACTACGATTTGCTCCAAGCCCCATTCGAATTTCAAACACTGATGCAAAGTGGAAGGAACGGCTCCAGCCATGTGGACCCATGGCCTTCCTAACAACAAGTTATAAGTTGACGATATATCCATCACTTGGAAAAGGATCGGGAACTCCACGGGCCCGATTTGCAAATGTAGACAGATTTCTCCAATGACACCTCTTTGTGTCCCGTCAAAAGCCCGAACCTTCATACGACTTTCTTTCATTTCTCCCGTGTCCATCTTCAAACTTCTCAGGGTGTTGAGAGGGCAAATGTTACACCCCGAACCTCCATCGATAAGCACCCTAGATACAATCTTATCTCTGCACCTCACGGTGATGTGAAGTGTTTTGTTGTGTTCTGTTCCTTCTGGTGGAAGTTCCTCATTGCGGAAAGAAATTTTGTTTGCTTCAACCATCTGCACAATCGTTGTGGCCAGTGTTTCACTCGTCGTCTCATTCGATATGCTTACTCCACTCAACACCTTAACTAAAGCATCCCTGTGGGCTTCAGAACTCATGAGCAAGGACATGATCGATATTTGGGCGGTTGTCTTCTTCAACTGTTCCTCGATTGAATAATCTTTGGTTTGCATCTTCTTCCAGAATTTTGCTGCCTCGGCATCAGTAATCTTTCTCATTTGATGGTGCTCTTTGCCTGAGCTTCCTCTGTTTAAATCCTCCGGGATATAACATCTTCCTGACCTTGTCATTCTATGAGCGACTGCGGTTTCCATCATCTTAGCCTTCCCTTTCGATTGATAATCCCATGGGACTGCCCTGGAATCATAATCGTGCTTTCTTGCTACAACAGTGGTCACCACGGATTTTGGTTGGTATGTCTGGACAACTACTGGCGCCCTCAACTGTACTGTGATGATGGGAACAGTTGGGGATGTTGCGACAAATGCCTCAGTGTTTCCAACGGGCATAATGGTTCCCTCCAAGTCATATTCCCCATCAAATGATATCATATTAACCGCCCGATTTCCATGGTTTGGTTACGGGTTGTTGTTCACATTCGGGGGTGCTGCAGTGCATTGAATTGCTCCACTCCTGATCAAAGCTTCGACCTGGCTTTTCAAACTAAAGCATTCCTCAGTGTCATGTCCCTGAATTCCCGAGTGATGCGCGCAACGTTTGTTCCCATCAAAGTTTCGAGGAATTGGGTCCAGAATTCTTCCTTCGATTAGTTGCAACAATCCTGCTGTTCTCAACCTTTCAAATAACTGGGCTAAAGGCTAGGCTATGGGGGTGTAGGTTCGGGTATTTCTGACTTCGGGAGTTGGGAGAGGTCTGCATATGGTGGTCTATTTTGGTGAACGGGTTCTTGGATAGGGGTGTAAGGTCTTGGAGAGTTTTGGTAAGTGGGGGCTCGTGGTGGGTTGTAATGTGGTTGGGCATTATAAGCTGGGTATGAGACATAAGGGGCATGAGAAAAGATTTGGGGGTTTGTGGGGTATCAGCGAGATGACTCTCCTTGCCGGTAGTAAGGTGTGATATTGGATATGTCCTCCTTCTTTTTCTTAATCCCATTGACGGAACCTGACTG
The DNA here is from genome assembly GCF_019175385.1 of Lycium barbarum. Lineage (NCBI taxonomy): Eukaryota > Viridiplantae > Streptophyta > Magnoliopsida > Solanales > Solanaceae > Lycium > Lycium barbarum. The sequence goes on from NW_026843503.1 coordinate 38,331, forward strand.
TATGTCTTTGCTTGCAGCTTGCAACGCAGCCATTGATTGAATCTTTCCGGACTTGATTCCTTCTTCCAAAATGTCTCCCATCTTGACCAAATCGGCAAATTTTTGGCCCATCGAGCCCATCATCTTTTCAAAATAGATGCCCTCCTGAGCTCGAATGAAATACTTGCTGAGCTCGCTTTCGTCCAATGGGGGCATAACTCGGGCAACCTCCATTCTCCAACGTCTTGCGTAATCCTGGAATGATTCAGTTGCCTTCTTTTGTATGTTGCTCAGAGAAAACCTGTCTGGTGTGATCTCAGTGTTAAATCCGAAGCGATTCATAAAATCCCCAGCCATATCTTGCCAGTCGCTCCATTTACGAGGATCTTGGCTAGTATACCAAGTGAGCGCCTCTCCTGACAAACTTCTAATAAACAATTTCATCCTCAATTTCTCGTTCATTCCTACTCCTACTAATTTGTCGCAGTAGGCCCTCAAATGTGTATGAGGATCACCTGTCCCATCAAAAATATCGAACTTAGGAGGTTTGTACCCTACTGGCATGCCAATATCCGGGTGTATGCATAGATCATCATAATCCAAACTCTCACTTCCCCGAGTGACTCGCATGTTCCTCATTTCTTTCCTTATACTGTGCAGCTGGTTAATGATTGATTCATCTTCTCCTATCTTGGAATCTCTCTCCATTTCTGCATATTGATCCACCTCGAACGGGACCCTGACTGTGACAGGAGCTGTAAAGGTTGGAGCCCCAGCTGCATATATCTGTGGCACATATTGCTCGCGGGAAATGTCAATGTGTGCCCCTGGTATGTGCTGCACGGTGGGGTAAGTAGGTGCAGTAATAGTTTGGGTTGATGTTGGGTTTTGTGAAGTATGGGTGTAGTCAGGGACGTAAGGGGTTTGTTTATGCATATTTGGTACATTCGCGGGAGTGACCGGAGGTAGGTTAGAAAAAGAAAGGGGTATTGGAGGTGGACATGTAGATGGAGGGAAGTGTTCTGGAACCGGCGAATCCAAAGACGGAAAGTGAGGTGGGTTTGGGAAAGCAGTCACAGTGAGATGGGTCAGGTCCCGAACTTGGCGCAGCTCTCCTCTTAGTTCGTCAAGTTGTAGCTTTAGCAAAGCGATCTCTTCTTCATCGTTCAGATTAATCCTCTCTGTCGAGCTTTCTGGATTTTCATTAGTTATGGAAAGGTTAGCAGTTGGGTTGACTTCGTTGGTGATAGTCATTTTTTCCTTAGACTTCAAATTGTAGTGTGACTCGGCCAGTTTGAAGATCAACACAAATCAACCTCTGTTGGGGGGATAAAACTAAAATAAAAACAATTGGAAAACAAAAGGTTAGTCCAGGAAGCTTTAGAAAGAGTATAGTAACACATTTGATCACATAATTACGTCAAGTCGACATGCAAACAAGCGCGTCCTAATTGTGGAGCCTCTTTTTGCCAGAGGTAAGCCTACGTTACACACAAGTTGATGATGATGATCCTTTTTTGACACATTCTGTGATTTTTTAGAACAAACATAACTTTCATTCCCACAAAAAGGCAGCTCGAGAGCTTACAAGGATAGGCCTATGGCAGCCTGAAATGATAAAACACAAAAGGGGATGGCCATAAAGGCATACAAAAGGAATGGGTCGAGGAAATTTTGAAATGGAAATGCAAAGGGTGCCCACGAGGGCATACAAAGGGATTGGGCCATATGGCACTCTTTTGGAATGTAAATAAAACAAAAGGGGGGAAAGAAAATAGTCTAGGGCCATGCCAGGCCGTCATTGTCATCCCCATCATATGCTGGATCATGATCAGGCCCTGGGTCGTACTCAGGCTCTTCCTCTGGGTCTGCCTCTATCTCCCAACCTACCTCTGGGTCATACACAGGTCCCTCCTCTCTGCCATGCACTGTAGGCCTGTACTCGGACTGTACCTCCGGTTCCTCCTCTGAATATCCTGCTGGAGTGTACTCAGGTGATTTCTCCGGCTCTACCTCTATTACAAGATTATGCTCTGATTCCCACTTTGGATCTTCTTCCGGATCCTCTTCCATCTCATCTTCCGGCTCCACCGGATCTTCCTCTTCTACCAGTTGTATCAGGTGGTTTACTGAACCCGGAATTACCTGCCTGTACATATTATCATTGACGTTCATGAGATACAATATCTCAACTGCAAGCTAAGCGGCTACATCATCGTCCGTGAGTCCATCGAATTCGTCCTCAGTCGGCAAAAGTGCCAGGCCTCCCACATTATACCAGGCGTAATACTCGGGTGTGCACCAGCTCTCGTCACCCATACCAATGGTGATCATGTTCAGCCATTCTCTCTGTAGAATTCTCACTCGTGCTACTGGAACCACCCTATCATAGTTACTTTCATGCAGTGCCATGCGGGACCAAACTGGGACATCTTGTGTAACTTCAAACTGCCTCAGGACCCTAAGAGGCGCATACAGTTGAATCCCGTCCAACCCGACCAACTCAATGAAGTACAGATTCGCAGTTCTTACCAAAGGTCTCCCCGACAGCCAGGGGTATTTCCACTGAATAGCATCTCCCGTGAGCTGTACCAAGAATGCGCGCTACTCCTCTTCACCTATAGGTTCAGGCCAGTACCTCATTCTTTCCGTATGGCTCTGGATTCTACTGCGAGCATCTATGCAATAATCCATGATGGGGGGGGGGGGGGGGCGAGTATAGAAGTGTTCCGTGGCCCATAACTGCAATCAGAGATTACACCCCTCGAAAAAGTTATGCCCTCTTGAACAGGCTGATAGAGCTCGGAGCATCTCCGCGAGGATCATAGGGACCAATGTCAATTCATCCGGTCCCGAGAAGATATCCATAAGAAGTGGCGAAAGGTTAATATTAATTCGGTAGGCTCTCTTTGGAAAAAACCAAGACTCCCAACGAGGCTACGGCGAAGAATCGTGGCCGCATTTTCTCCCACCTTCCGCGGTCACACGTAAACTCATCCCGATATCGATCAAAGCTTTCTCGGCGCCCGAATCTCTGAAAAAGGAAGTCAAACTTCACTCGATCATTTTCCACGTTCCTCAAGACCGGGTAAACATTAAATCTAGAATGCGCAAGAATTTCTCCCCCGATATGAAGGATGGTGACACTGGCATTCTTCCCTCAAATGGTAAGTCGGTGAATCCACAAAATTCCTCTAAAGTATGGGTTATCTCAAAATCCAAAAAGTTGAAGGTTACACTGGCGGGATCCCAAAATTCTATCAGCAACTTGGTGAGAGTTTTGTTAGCTTGGATACCCATTAGTGACATTAACGACCCTAGATGTTGTCGAATTTCCTGTCCGTGAGCCACTTTTATGTTCCTCCACCAAGTTTGCAAGTCGTGAGGAAATGAGACTATCATTTGGATATTTGGTAGGTTTTGGTTAATTTCCATCTGAAAAAGAAGGGTAAAGGTTATGATAAGTATTGTTTGTAAAAAAAAAAATCATCTTGTGTCTCTTAAGGATCATTTCATCAATTCACATAAAGGGTTGTGTCATTAAGGTTTCAAACCTTTGACAAAAGGGTGGATTCCTAATTTGCAGCGACAATACCTTGGATTGTCCTGCCTAAGGTGTATGTAGTATGACTTATTCCTGCCTAAGGTGTATGTAGCATGACTTATTTTTCTAGAATAAGATTTTTTCCTAAGAATTTCGGAGTGAGACTGAACGTCTGCGAGAAGGTAAGTAGTAAACTACCGTACCGACTCTGAAACTAGAGAATCCAAAGAAGGGGTGGAGGTGTGTCAGACAACACCTCGCGTGAACCACAGTGTGTGTAAGTGTACAACCAAATACTTGATAGAAAGTGCAATGACATTATAAGGAAAGCAGTAATAAATAGTGTTTTCTCAAACAAATAAGGAGCACAAGTTTGGCTTTGGCTTGCGTCCTTTAAAATATAGCAATGTAGCAACTCATAAATAACAGGTGATAAAATATAAATAAATAAACAAACATCCCTCGAGTATCTACTTCTTAAACTAAGTCTACTAAAGTCAAAACCTAAGCTATGATCCCCAGCAGAGTCACCATTCTGTCATGCCCTATTTTTAACGGATTAAAACTAGTTCACAACTTATAACTATGTTTCCTCTGGTTTTGAAAATTTTCAGAGTCGCCACCTAATTTTAGAAAATATTAGGAAACCATTTATAAAAAAGTAAACTCTATTTTTTAGTCTTTGAAACCTGTGAGATTCTAGGTAAGGGTTTTATTTACCCCGAGGGGAAGGTATTAAGCATCCCTCAGAGCCTATCCGAAGACAGTCTTTAAACTTAGTTTAACTAACACTAGAGGGGTTTATTTATCTATTTCTTATTTATTACTTATTTTAAAGAACTACTAAAGGAACTAATTTCCGAAGATGATTTGTACCAAAATGATTTTAAAGTCATTATAATCATGTAAATAAATGTTTGCATGTGTGATAAGTTGGTATTTTACCAATTTATCTCTTCTTTAATCTTATATTTTTGCTATATTTGCTTGATAAAATTGTGCATTTAGTATCCTTTACATCTATTTTACAGGTTTTATTTGATTTAGAAGTGATCGGAAGAAACCAAGTGAAAATTTAGTCAAAAAGAGGCCAAATGGGACAGTTTTGCAAAACTGTCCAAACTGGACAGTTTTGCAAAAACGGGACAGAACTGCAAAACACGGGCAGAACTGCAAAAACTGAAAGTTGGGGCATATTTTGTCATTGTTTTGACTTGGAAAAATCTGGGCATAAAGAGAGGCTTAGGGCAACAAAACAGGATCATCTTTGGCTCAACACAAGTCCTTGGAGGCTAGGATTTCACACCAACACATTGGAGGAGAAGATTGGAAGCACTTTAATGAGATATTCTTAATCCTTTCTTCAATTTCTTGTTTTGTATTGAATAATTATGTGTGTAGTATTTCATTTCAATACTTGAATCTCGTTTATGGAAGTATTCTTGATTAAAGTTTGGATTGAATCTCTTGTTTTGCTTATGTGTTGAATGATTTTATTCCTAATGAAGTGAGTAATTGTTTCTTTAATTAATCTCATTTTGAATGATTCTTAAGGGAGTAGCTAACCCTAAGACTTGCCATTTATTTCGGTTTAAACTTGGAAGAGGCAAACTCGGGATTGGGAAAGATTAATTAACAAGAATTTGGGGCGTTAACCCTCATTTAATGGAAATCGACCTAGGAATAGGCGACACCACTTGTAGCCATATTCGGGTGTTCTTAATGCTCCTAATTGCTTTAGGGATATTCAATTAGGTAGTCTAGTTGGTCTTCGGAAGAAGTTAATTTATAGTCATTATCCGAGGCTAAGTAATATAAACTCACCATTATTTGTAAATCATGAAGTACATTGGATCGTTACTTGAGCGTAGTTTCCCTTGTATCCATGCTTGTGGCCATTGATCATTTTACTTGCTTTCTAGGTTAGTTTACATTTTGCATTAGCTATAATTTTCTCTCAAACAAAACCAAAATATTATCCATCGTTTGGCTTTAGCTATCATTGGTGAAAATTCCTACTTTTCCTAATCGCCTACATATTGTTCTCTGTGGGATTCGACCCCGACTCATAGTTGGGTAAATATATTTGCATACGACCGTGCCCATTCTAATTAATAGGGTGGATTTGGACGTTATCAAAAATGGCGCCGTTGCCGGGGAACAATTTGGCGTATTTGGGTTAGTTTGGGATTTAAGCTAACTTGCTTTGGTCCAAACTTTCTTTGCTTTATTTTATCTTTAAAAAAAAAAAAAAAACTGTCCAGTTTTTGCTTCTACAGAAACTGTCCAGTTTTTGCATCTGCAGAAACTGTCCAGTTCTGGAAAAAAAAAAAACTGTCCAGTTTTTGCATTTGCAGAAAGTGTCCAGATTTTGCATTTGCAGAAAGTGTCCAGTTTTTGCATTTGCAGAAACTGTCCAGTTCTGAAAAACTGTCCAGTTTTTGCATTTGCAGAAACTGTCCAGTTCTGAAAAACTGTCTAGTTTTTGTTTCTACAAAACTGTCCAGTTTTTGCTTTTGCTAAAAACAAAATGGCATCATATAATGAAAATTGGTTGGATGGTAGTTGTTCATACTTTGATGACCCATGTCCATATTGTGGAGGACCTCACTTTTGGCAAGATTGTGTAAATGCTCCCGGGAGAGATGTGTGCACCGTCTCAATCCTATGATGGGAATATTTGTAATATATGTGGTGGTCAAAATGGACATTGGAGTGATTGTCCTAATTATTTTCCTTCCCCTCCCCCAAGTTGTTCTAATGAAAATATTAGTTGTGCTTTTGAGTTTGATCGGAACAATGATATGGCAAACGAAGGGCAAAGTACCAGATATGAAGGTATCATGGAATTGCTCCAAGCATACTTTGACCGGGAAAGGGAGGAGGAGCGAGAACTCGTCGGGCAATCCATTTTAGAAATGAACAAATCACTTGAGGATGAAAATTTTTCAATTTCCATGAATGTGCCTATTCCTCAAAATGAAGTAGTTAAAGAAGAGATTTCAAATTTACAAGATGAGCCCGAAAATTCTTGTGACCCCAACAAGAGTTGTGAAATTGAAGAAGTGGTTCAACTTGAAGAAAATGAGCCAAGTCATAAAGAAGAAATCTCCAATACTCGAAAAGAGGAAATTGAGGAAATGTTGAGTGGCATTATGGGGAGAAATGAAAAATATGGAAAAATTGTGGCCAAATGTGGGAAGTAGTTCAATATGGAGATGATGAAACTATCCAAAACATGGATTTCACCACGTTAGGATTTTTACAAGCTTTGGACGATTCTCACCATGAAGACAAACTTGACAAAGTGGATATTGTGAGCCAAGATTGGCTAATGAATCAAGCTCAAAAACTTGAAATCTATGGGGATCACCGTGAAGGCTTTTCACGGATGATGAAAGAATATCTAAAAATGCATGTTGAGCAAAGTCAAGAAGTAGAGTTACTTGAAATTGCTATAAAAAATTGGAGGCCGAATTGAATGCAAAGATTGAGGCATGTGACGCTCAACATCAAAAGGCCATGGATAGTAGTTTTAAGTTGATTTCCAATGAAGAAGTGGTCACTATTGATTTTCAAGAGCTAATGATCAATTACCAACCAACAAATCCAAAAATAGTGAATGATGCCGAGATTGAAGAAATGATACTAGAGTTGCATAAAAAAGTTCATGAAATCGTTTTTGAAGACTCTAGTTCATTTATGGGTAAGGATGTCAAAATTCATGCAAATTTGAAATTTGAGCGCGTTGGACCACATTCGAAACATTTTTCAACATTGTGCTTGGTTGATGATATGGAAGTTGAACCAAACAAGCCAATGGAGAATTTTGGATATGAAGAAGAAAACGTTTTTATTTTGAAGTTTGCTATGCCAAGAAGACAAAATGGCATGCCTCACTTAAGGGCCAAGAAGTGCAAAATGCGACACCCGAGAGTTGGCCTCTTTGCTTTCCTACCACCGCCTCATGAGCATCACCGGAATCTTGATTCAAAGTTGGGGCGCAAATTCATATCTTCCAAATGGAGGGAAAAGTGGTAAAAGGTAACCGTCGTGCCGCGACGTTAACTTAAGCGCTTGGTGAGAGGCAACCCATCGTTTTAAAAAATTTAAATTATTTTTGAAATTTGATTTTTTAGAATAGTTTTGTTTATGGTTTTTGACTAATCTGCAAAGTTTCAGAATTTTTGGAGTTGTTTTGAGCAGGTCGAATTTTCGGACAGCCCCAAACCAGTAGCTGCTGAAAATTGCAGAAACTGTTCTAGTTTTTGCAAAACTGTCCAGTTCTGAAAAACTGTCTAGTTTTTGCTTCTGCAAAACTGTCCAGTTTTGCAAAACTGTCCAGTTTTTGCTTGTGCAGTGAGGACACTGCAATGTTTTTAGTTGGGGGTGGCATGTGGTAGCACGCTATATTTTGGTTATGCTTGATTGTGTGCCCTTGTCGGGCTTATTTTGTGACTGTTAGTGTGGCTGTGGATAAACGTTACAAATGGAACTTGCTCAAATTCTTGAAAATTTCGTTCGTTTTGCATGTTGTGAATTAATCACTTTTGTTATTTTATTTCTGTTCTTAGTTAGGTAGTTTAGGAGTAAAAATGGTGTTGGGATGTGATTTTTTACCCCTTGGCTAATTTTTGGCTTGCTTGGTACCAACTTATTTAAACCTTAACATATGAACTCTTGATTGTTGAAAAAGAAAAATGATTGAAGTAAGGTATCTTGTTGTGACTTTTAGATTTAATTTTTGGCTCTTACTTTCACTAATTAGTCTCTTTAGGCTATGAGTGACTTTTTGAGTTCATTTGTTTCAATTGGTTCTTAGATACATATTCTACTTGAGTTTTCATGTGCCATGTGTGATGAGGTTTATTTGTGAGTTCTTTTGCATTATTTGTGGTCTAGAACTTGCCCGGAATGAGTTTCAAGGCGAAATTCTAGACTACACTTGGTTTGAAAAATGATGTTAGGCTTTCCTTGAACCGCTTTTGTGCCTTAAATATCCTACCTTTGCATATTTTCCCTAGTCAACCCCTTTTGAGCCTTTAACCTTTTCTTTGGCAACCATGTTACAAGCTTTAACCTTTTGTTCTTCATTGATCCATCTTTTGGTACCCTACCTCTTTAAGTGCGTTGAAAGTGCAAACATAGGCGAAAAGCCTAAGTTTGGGGGTGATGGTTGGAAAAAGTTGTTATGTGGGAGTTACTTTAAAGGCGGAAAAAAAAAATTCAGTGTTACGGACCGTAACGTGTGTTACGGACCGTAACACCCATCGTAACATCATTAAATTTCCAAGTAAACTTTCTGGAAATTTGGATGACGTTACGGTGAGGTGTTACGGACCGTAACACCCATCGTAACACCATTGATTTCCATGTAAACTTTCTGGAAATTTGGGTGGTGTTACGGTGAGGTGTTACGGACCGTAACACGTGTGACGGTCCGTCGAATGAGTTACGGTTCCTGTGCTATAAATGAATAACTTGAGTTACGGTTGGAGATACGGCCCGTAACACGATCGACAGTCCGTCGACGGTGTTACGGTGCAATGAAAAAAAAAAAAAAAACTAGTGTGTGAATAATGGGAAGACTAAGTGGTGAAAGGAAAAATGAAGAAAGAGGTGGAAAAATTTCAAAGGAAGTGTGTTTTGATTGTTGAAAATTGTAGTGCTTAGGGAGGTTTTTGAGTCACTATTTCCAAATTATGTTTCTACCTTAACCAAAAGCCTACATTACAACCCTTTAAGTCCTAATTGATTTTGAACCAAGTGTGTCTATATTAGTGGAGAAATACATGAAGGGCAAGCTTATGGTACTACTTGTGCAATTGAACATCTTTGTGAGAGAAGAGAGTTAATTCTTTCTATTTAATATCCCATTGTGTTTTGACTTACATTTTCTAAATGTGGGATTCTCTCTTGAGTGTGAGGGCACATGAGAATTTAAGTTGTGAAATTGTTCCATTTTCCAATTGAGAGGAATGAACAAAAGAAAGTTGTTTTGTGATAAGGAGTCAAATTTTGAAGCTTTAGTGTCATGACTTGATTGCTACTTTGATCAACTTGGTGTTTGAGCACTTGAAAAGAAAATGAAGTTTTTAAGAAGAAGTTGGTGATTCATATGTTTTGAATTAATTGTTGGTACCAATCAAAGTCATGTTTTTGTGCTTAAAGTAGACTTCTTAACTTGGTATGATGTTGGTGCACTATTGAGTAAATTCCTTAGAAAGAGATTTTATGTTTTGAATTGCTTGAGGACAAGCAATAGTTTAAGTTTGGGGGTTTGATAAGTTGGTATTTACCAATTTATCTCTTCTTTAATCTTATATTTTTGCTATATTTGCTTGATAAAATTGTGCATTTAGTATCCTTTACATCTATTTTACAGGTTTTATTTGATTTAGAAGTGATCGGAAGAAACCAAGTGAACATTTAGTCAAAAAGAGGCCAAATGGGACAGTTTTGCAAAACTGTCCAAACTGGACAGTTTTGCAAAAACGGGACAGAACTGCAAAAAACGGGCAGAACTGCAAAAATTGAAAGTTGGGGCATATTTTGTCATTGTTTTGATTTGGAAAAATCTGGGCATAAAGAGAGGCTTAGGGCAACAAAACAGGATCATCTTTGGCTCAACACAAGTCCTTGGAGGCTAGGATTTCACACCAACACATTGGAGGAGAAGATTGGAAGCACTTTAATGAGATATTCTTAATCCTTTCTTCAATTTCTTGTTTTGTATTGAATATTTATGTGTGTAGTATTTCATTTCAATACTTGAATCTCGTTTATGGAAGTATTCTTGATTAAAGTTTGGATTGAATCTCTTGTTTTGCTTATGTGTTGAATGATTTTATTCCTAATGAAGTGAGTAATTGTTTCTTTAATTAATCTCATTTTGAATGATTCTTAAGGGAGTAGCTAACCCTAAGACTTGCCTATTTATTTCGGTTTAAACTTGGAAGAGGCAAACTCGGGATTGGGAAAAATTAATTAACAAGAATTTGGGGCGTTAACCCTCATTTAATGGAAATCGACCTAGGAATAGGCGACACCACTTGTAGCCATATTCGGGTGTTCTTAATGCTCCTAATTGCTTTAGGGATATTCAATTAGGTAGTCTAGTTGGTCTTCGGAAGAAGTTAATTTATAGTCATTATCCGAGGCTAAGTAATATAAACTCACCATTATTTGTAAATCATGAAGTACATTGGATCGTTACTTGAGCGTAGTTTCCCTTGTATCCATGCTTGTGGCCATTGATCATTTTACTTGCTTTCTAGGTTAGTTTACATTTTGCATTAGCTATAATTTTCTCTCAAACAAAACCAAAATATTATCCATCGTTTGGCTTTAGCTATCATTGGTGAAAATTCCTACTTTTCCTAATCGCCTACATATTGTTCTCTGTGGGATTCGACCCCGACTCATAGTTGGGTAAATATATTTGCATACGACCGTGCCCATTCTAATTAATAGGGTGGATTTGAACGTTATCAATGTGTAGAAATGATTAGTGAGAGTATATATGCACGTACATAAATATGTTATATGTGTATGTTTATTTGTAAAAGTAGTTTAGTATGCATGGGATGTAAACATATATAAATATATATTCGTGATGTATTTTTGTGGCATTTATAGCCAATGTAAGGATGGTATATAATGTTTCAACAATAGCTATTTTGTGATATGAGAGTAATATATATGTATACACATGATGAAAAGATGATTAAAGAAATTACTGAAAATAAGATAGTATATATATACATGTATATAAAATGAAATATGTACCTAAGAGCTCTCGTAAAATAGCTTGAGCCACTGTACTCGGACCCTAATAAGATTTTCTCATTTAAACTTAAAGAATTAGGCCTGTTCCAAAGGGTTAGTATTATAGCAATTAAAATAAAGAGTATACAGGTCACATGTTAAGATCACTTAGGCCTCAAGATTAAATTTACTAGATAGGACGTTGCCAAATTCTGAAAATCTGCATCATTAAACTTATTGTTTGGGGATCACAAAGAGTGTAAAAACGTGAGTGCAATATGCTTGCGAAGAAATCAGATCCGTTACTTCTTTATGAAATCAAGTGTGACTTATAAACTTAGAACAGTGTCCTCGTAAAAAAGAACATCAGCTTATTTCCTTGTGGAAGATAATTTGAATCTACGAAATATACTAAGAGCCTGTTTGGATGGGCTTATGCCTATAAGGTGTTTTAGCTGCAAACAGCTTATAAGCTAAAACAAATAAGTTAAGGTAGTCTAAAAGCTAAGTCAAATAGGCCCAATTATTTTTTGAGCTTATTTTAAGCACAAAATGACTTTAAGCTGGTCAGCCAAACACTCAAAAAAGCTGATAACAGCTTATAAGCAACTTATAAGCAATTTATAAGCCAATCCAAACGGGCTCTAAAAGACATTCCCTTAAAACGATTAGTAAAACGTCTTTCACTCTAAATCGGGATTGGTATCTAAAAAGGGAAGGGAAGCAAATGACTAAATTCACTATCATACTAAACCATTTTTCCGCAAGTTCGTACACAAGCGAGAAACAAATACGCTACAAATACAATCCATAAAAATGTTAGTCAAGAATACAAACATGTATATATATATATATATATGTTAACACAAAGACACAAAATTTAAAGAGATGAAGAAGGACTGGGATGCTTGACAGTTGACACGAACAACGGCTGCTAGACACGAGCACGTGAATGTAGCTACTGTTTTTCTACTTCCGAGCAGACTTGGAGTTGTCATACAACTCCAGTGCGCTCCCACGTACATATGCAAAGAAAACAAAAGAAAGAAAAGGATTAGAAGCAATCTTAATCGTAATGCAATCAAATTTCAAGACATTACACATTGTAGACTTAAAAAGGGGTAGACTGTTTCGATTATTTGATAGAAAGGAAAACTGGATACAAAAAGATAAAAGAGGAGATGGAAGACAAGTTTACATTATTCAAACAAAGGGATGAAGCACTAGTTATAATTTTTCAAGTCAAATGATCTCCTAGCTATACCAACTTAACTGGTTTCCACACTTACGTAAATATATTCGTAGAATACCAAAGCTCAAACCGAGGAAGGGTTTAGAAAAAAATCAAATAGATACCATGCTCTAGACAGTTCACATGTTTGTAGTAAGAGCAACTAGGAACCTAATCAAATAACAGTTTTTGACCATCCCAAACTATCAATCAGGACAATGTGCAACAGTTATAAGCAGTCAAACCATTTAGTTATGTCTACAGTTCTAACAGATTACCCTACATGGATACCCCTAATCTAAAGAAAAAGGACAAAGCCACACATTATGGCAGTTCCTTCGTGGCAATATAAATAGATAAATCAAATTCATACTCCTTGATCATGTAGGTAGATATTTATCATGTTATACTTTATAAAAAATGCATACAATAGGCGTTAAACTCTCAAGCAAAAGTTACCAAAATCCCTTTTGAAATCTTTTTAGTTTTCCTAGGATTTTAAGCAAAACATTACAACTTAAACCGAACTCATCGTGTTAAAACAACTGAACCACAACTACATACTCTAGAAAAAAAAGACACACCTAAACGATTTCTTTTCTTTCTTTTAGTTAAATTAACACATATTGCTTTTGAAATAAAAGATGGTTTTTTAAGCAAGAATTTAAACACATAAGAAGGCAGAATCACTTATCATCAAGCATGCATCCAAGCTTTAAAAAATAAACACAGCAGCCTTTTAATGATTAAAATCCCATAAACACACACTTCAGACTTCTAATTGTTTTAAATCAAACAATACTTAAACAGGGGAAGTTTCCTAAAGTAAATCACATTTTTAGAACACCAGGATCCAAGCACATATTCCTCAAAGTATTAAGTTAACACAACCTTGAGACGAAGCTACTACAATATATTTCCAAGAAAAACTTTCACATGACATCTAAACTATCCAAACATATTTCTATTCACTACTTTTAAAAAGAGTATGCGTAGCAGCAAACAAGATAATTGATCCACAGGAAATGAACGACAAAAGAAACACACCAAATACTTATCACAAAAGAAGATTCAGGCTTTAAATTATGGCCGAATGTAGCAGCACATGATCTTGGTTTTTAACAGGTTAAATAACTCTCTTTTAAGACTTAAAAGTACTAGAGAGATTGACAAAAACTTAACTTCTGAGAATTTAAAACCAATCTGGAAAAGCTAATTAGCACCCATTTTTCAAGTTGCTAACACACAAATGAATAATTAAGAAGGTAACTTACACATGCTTCAGTAAATTAGTTCATCTCAACAGGGGGTCTCGAGTTCACAAGTACGCCTTTTAATTTCTAAGATCCTTAAACAAATTACCCCGAACCATTGTGATACTAATCTAGAAAAAACAAGCAGGTCCAGGTTTCATGTTGCAAGCAGAGATGTTAACGAGCATAACATTTTATCATCCTATGTATTTCTTGTCAACCCAAGTTGAAGAGGGAAGCGCAACCAAACAGGGGTCTTATCAAAAGAGACTTTTTTTCAGAT